>NC_056751.1:328996360-329253860 GCF_019279795.1 Protopterus annectens | reverse complement strand
TCTGGTTATTGGCTAGACTTGCAATAGTATGCAGAATTATAGCCTAGTATTTACTTGTGAACCTATGAAGATCTGTAAGAAGCAAGCAAAACACTTACACAGAGAACATCAAACCAAGAACCAGTTCTCCAAAACAGAATACAGACACAGGTTTATTACTGTTAAAAATATTACAAACAATACAAATACACTATGGTTAAGCACTTTCACCTAACACCATTAAAAGGACTTCTTCAGAACCATGGTTTCATTAATTACACCTGTGACAATGTGAGGTAGTTCCAACTATGCCAGGAGAAGTAGGGCAGTGGATATGTAACATATGCCAGCACAGCTAGCTGGAATTTAGTTCAGGATTATATGTTATTTGAACAGTAAACTGATTTGTACAGATGCTTTTATTGAAAATGTATTTGTAAAGTTGCTTGTGTTAAATGTGTATCAACAGTGTGCCATGTTGGACTAAAGAAGAAGAAATGTACATGCATTATTGTAACTGTTGACTTGTATATATTGTAACAGAGGATAATGGAAGAGAAGAGGATAATCTTAATCCACCTGACTTTGGAAAATAGTAAGAAATTAAATTACAGATTGTACCTTACAGTTCTTACTGCAGCCACTGACAAAAAGTCTGTAGTAGGAAGCTTTCTGCATTGTGTTTGGGGTGAACTAATTGCTTGTCTGGAAAGGTGAAGGTTTGAAATTGTTTTATGACTTCCAGGAGTTGCAGCAGATCTTAGCAAGGCTCTGTGTGTATGTATTATTGACACATAGGTGTTAAATCCTGACAGTTTCTAGTAATGGGAGGCTGCATGGGAACCAGAAGTTAGATGACCAGATGTATGCAATGTCATTCTGTAATCCATCACTACAAATATTGTTTAATACTAGGCAAGACACTAGTCTCAGGACACTCTGTTTTTGTAACCTGACAAAGAAGGATCTCTCACCTACTTCATCTTGTCATGCTCTAGTAAGTAACCAGGGAATAATAATTCTTTAGATCAGTCAGGAAAAGATAATGAGATTAGTTAAGTATAGTTTTTCTCCAACTGTGTGAACCTGTCTACCTGTGTTACTTTTAATATTTTCTGTGAATGAAACTCTGGTGTTTATTGTAAATAGATATTTAGTATTTTCATGTTCTTTTATTATTTATTATTAAATATATTTAAACTTTTCATTGTGGCTGTTTTTTACAGAATATTTTAATCTCTGAGTGTGCTTTTATATATATATATATATATATATATATATATATATATATACACACACACATATATATATATATATATATATATATATATATATATATATATTTGGTGACAACTCTGGCTGCTCCTGAATGCCTTGCTGTTGGTCAAATTATCATTTGCATTAATATTAATTTCAGTCAGTATGATTGAGTACCCTTGTAAGAGCCTTAGAATAGCTGGCTTTGGGTTGTCTGGTGGCAGTGAAACTACCTTATAATATGGGCAGAAGGAGGCATAGCTAGTAAATCTGTGCCAGCCTTTTCCAGGTGTGTGTGTGTGTGTGTGTGTGTGTGTGTGTGTGTGTGTGTGTGTGAAAATTAAATCTCAAAGTGTGTGCGCATGTCAGCTGCTTGGAGCAGGGATGCAAAGCACTGGTTCCACAAAAGGAGTGCTAGAGGACTTGGCTTGGACAATCGGCTGAGGTTTCCACACTATAGCTGTACCAGTGGGAGTCTTAGTGGGGACCTTGAGGGAGAGAGAGAAATTTTGACCCTGGACTGAGTGTGATCCCTGTGTGCTCTTAAGGGAAATTGTGGTTGATGCAGAGAACTGCATCTGGAATTACTGGGTATATCCATTTTTGTTCCAAGTGAATGTCCCTCTCCAGTACCAGTGATGAGGATTCAGGCTCCTTGATTACTGGCCCAGAGTAATATGTGACATCCCCACTCTTGGCCAGTAATCAAGGTTCCTGACCTGTATATAAAACTAAAGGGACTAAAAACATTTTTACTGATTGTATCTTAACTAGAGGCTAGAGCTTCCAGTTCCTCAGTTTTTATTATCTTTTGTTTAGTCTCTTACCACATATCCTTAGCTGCCATAACCAAAGCAGTTGTAATCCATTCTCCTAAATACTTCATTTTATCATGTCCCCATACATGTGGGTATTGCTGAACTAAATTATGTATAGTTTTATAGGTTTTTAGCTATAACCTTTTTTGCTTTAAAACTTAAATACATAAAAAATCAAGTACATAAACAACACTTTTTCTCCAACATATTTACTTACTCATTTAAAATTAGATCCGTAAATAGATAGGGTTTCATTTAGCCCTGGAAGTTTATCAGCATTAAAAAGTTGTTGCCATTTTAACTCTAGAACTTCCAACTGAAGTTCCAGGGTCCCCCTCTCCTATCTATATAAACACATCAAGTATCTAAAATTTAAAATCATGGCCAAGGTATTCATCCACATGCTTTCCTAATGTATGTTTTTATTGTTACTACTGTTCTTATTTATATCATATACATGTTCATATATGTACTCCCTTAGCATTCTTTCATTTCCCAGTATAGAATCCTTAATTGTAGATGTAGCCAATGAAGTATGTACAAAAAGAACTGAAGGTGTACACGTCCCATTATTAGGGGAAAAAAAGTGGGAATATAAATATAAGAAAGTTAGGCAATAAAGAGAGGGCTCTTATTACCCCTTATAATGGTCATGCAACACATATCAAGAAGACTTTATTTTAAAATTAGAATATTATTCAGATGGATGATGAATTGTGTGGTCTACTTGGAGTTCAACCCAGTATTAGTACAGGAGGGATAGAAATTTTAAAAATATGTTGAAAATTTGGAAGAATAATGGAGGTTATAATAGAGGGCATAAAAAGGGTACATACAAGTGTGGTATGTACCAACAATGTAAATACATTTCTGAGGGTGATATGATCAATGTAAATGGGAATGGACTGAGCAACAAAAAACTTATTACAATTGTACCTCTAAAAGAGTAGTGTACATTGCTCTTTGTAAAGTTTGTACAGGATACTATACTGGGAAACTGAAAGAATGCTAAGGGAGCACATATATGAACATAAACATGATATATATAAAAACAGTAGTAATAATAAACAAGTGCATTACGAAAGCATATGGATGAATACCATGGCCATGATTTAAAATTTTGGATACTTGATTTTAGTTGTATAGATGTGAAAGGGGGACCCTGGAAACTTAAATTGGAAGTTACAGAATTAAAATGGCAACTACTTTTAAATGCTAATAAACTTCCAGGTATAAATAAAACTCTGTTTTGAAAGTGTGTTAAGACTGAAACAATTAAATTTGTAAAATATGAAACAATTTTTAATTGAGTATTGAATCATGATGGAGAAAAAGTGTTGCTTGTGTACCTATTTTTTTATGTATCTGACTTAGCATTAGTTGTAGGTTAGCTTTGTATTTGTAGATTAGTATCACTTTAAAGCCTTGATGACATCATGGATTAATTATTTAAAAATGGGTGTAAGTAATGAATCTATTGTTCTGAAGAAGTCCTTTTACTGTTGTTGGATGAAAGCACTTAACCATAGTGTATTTTCATTGTTTTTAATGTATTTAACAGTAATAAACCTATATCTCTAGTTCAGTTTGGAGAACCGGTTCTTGGTTTGATATGTAGATCCTCAGTCTGAATGCTTGTACAAATTTTGGATTCCTAACTTACACAGAGAAGCAAGTTACAATAAAAGGGGAACATGTAAATTTGTGGGAGGGAGAGACACAGTTACTGCTGGGGTAGATAAGTACTAGAGGCATACTAAACTATAAGGAGAAGGCAGCAAAGGCTGTAAAGTATGTAATTTGCTGAAAGAATGACAACAAATTGAGAATTATGGGACTTCCAAGATGGCTGCACATTCAGTAACAGCTTAATTCTGTCTCTGCCAGTAAGAAAACAGAATATTAGCAGAGAAAGCCGGTGGAAGTAGATTTCTGGGTAAATTTCAGTAACTGACTAGTAAGTGCACTGCCTAGATGCCAGGAAAAAAGAAACATAAAGGACTTGGAGGAAAATCAGCTGCAAAAGTTAAGGAAAAAACCCAGACTGGGAAAAGTACTGCAGTTGTTCAGAAAGAAGCAGTGTAAGTTTCAGACATGACTTCTAGTAGCCTAGAGGAAAGTATAAAGCAGCTGCACACAGACCTCATTAAAATAAATGAAACAATGATGGAGTATATTAACACAAACAATAAAAAGCTGGAAAAATGGAAGAAACTTTGAACAGATATTCAGATAAGGTGAAAGAACTGCAAAACTCTGAGGTTGAAATGAAGAAAATGCTGGCTGAATATGAGACTGCACAAGAAGAGATGTTTCAAAAATTATAGAATTAGAGAACAGAGCACGTAGGAAAAAACTGAGATTTTCTACTGTACAGAGAAGCTGGAAGGAACAGACTGTATTAATTTTATGAAAGTACAAATAGGCAACTGGACTGGTATTCCACAACATGAATTGTTAACTTAAAGGGCATGTCGTGTGTATGCTGCAAACCTGGCTATGAGAAAACAACCTAGACCTTTAATAGAAAATACAATCTTACCAGCAGAAGGAGTTGATACTGACAAAACTGTGGCAAAAGGACAAAGTACTAAATGTGGGAGACAGCAGATTGAGTGTAGAGAATGACTACTCTGCACACCAGACAGAAGAGGAATAAATTTATTCCATTATATAGGGAATGCTGAGAAGCAGGCATGAGATTCAAACTACTGTACCCAGCTATCTTCAAAATATTTTTCCATGGGTGAACAAAAACATTTTTTGATGAAGTACATACTAAGGAAGAAATACAAAAGTTTGTCAAACAAAAACTGAGCTGTGAAACAGAAGGAGATTCTGCTTCTTGTTCTTCTGGTAAAGACCACAGAAAAAACTGTGCTAGTGAAACCTTTCCCAGTGTTTCAGTGGAAAATGATTGAAAGAGAGGAAAAAAAGCACAGAAGTTGACTAGAAGAATTGAGAGTGCACTGGAGATTAAGCAGAGACAGAGTTTGGGAGATGGAGATGAACAGGGATAGAACAAAAAAATCTGGAAATATTGGACTTTCTTGGACTTTGTTATACTTGTAGGGGATGCTAAAGCATATGCCCTACTTGTCATTAATGTTCAGAAAAATACTTAGGAGAGGGGAAGAGGAGGGAGAGAGTTACTTGTAAGTAAAACAATTTTTTTTTCTTAACAGTATTACTTATGTGGTGCATGATTTTCTCTGTAATGTTATAAAGTAAAGTTTTTTAGTTATTTTTAAGTGTAATGAGGATACTAATGTAAATAGGTGCTTTGTTTAT
The DNA here is from genome assembly GCF_019279795.1 of Protopterus annectens. Lineage (NCBI taxonomy): Eukaryota > Metazoa > Chordata > Ceratodontiformes > Protopteridae > Protopterus > Protopterus annectens. The sequence goes on along the minus strand of NC_056751.1, from coordinate 329,248,515 downwards.
TATTTTTGTTTCTTTCTTCCATCTTCTTTCTTTCTCCTTGTTTAGTATAATAAATATAGACAATGCAATGTAAAACAAAAAGGGGGTGTCTGGTTAAAAGAGCATGACAAAAAATGAGTGTGCTTTTTCTCATTCTTGCATAGGTAACTGAATGTGTTAAGGCCTTTAACTTTATATAGTAACATGTTTTGACTGAAAGCAAGTAAATGAAAAATAATATTGAATACTATAAGGTCTTTTTTAGTAAATAATCCTGTATCTGGTTCTTGTGTCACTGCCAATCTGATAGAGTGAAATGACTTGGAGAAAATGTCTGAAAGCATTCAAGTGTTTTCCCAGTTGGAAGAGGTATAAAGATAAGGCAAAGCCAGACAGCACTTAATAGAATCACAGACTTTACCATGCATCTTAGCATGGATAAACTTTCTTTTTGTTTAGCTCAAGTCTGTCTGTGTGGCTGTCAGTTTGGAACTTCTGCTCCTATTAAGGGGTAAAACTTCAATATTTGAAGATTGTACATAGTTTTGTGTGTTATTATCAAGTTGGTAAGTTTTTGGGGGGTATTGGGTGAGAGAGAGTGTGTGTGTGTGTGTGTGTGTGTGTGTGTGTGTGTGTGTGTGTGTGTGTGTGTGTGTGTGTGTGTGTGTGTGTATTTTCATTTGCGGGTTTTTAACAAAACAAGTTCTGCAAGATGTGGCATAGGCCAAAAAGGAGATGACAAGAAATAGTTGTATATGATTAACCTGCTAAACAGTGCATGCATGTAACACAAAAGCTGGAACTAGACAATTAACAAAAACGCTGTTATACATAAAAGGTGGAAATTATAATCTCTGAAGAATATGATTCTTACTATAATGTCTTTAAACGTTATTGGTCTTACAGTTAAATCCGAAAACGAAGGAGCAGTGAATTATATTAAAAAATGTAGAATGCAAAAAGCTATGCTACAGGGACACACTTGGAAAGAACTGAACATGTGAATTTGATAAAGAAAGGTTTTCAGGGTGGTTATTCAGTGGAACACCTCAGGCAAAGGAAGAGAGAAGTACTTATATTAATTGCAAGAAGAGCTCCAGTAGTAATAGAAGAGGGAAAAATACAATAATGGTAGATTTGTAGTCCTAAGAGGCTACTGGCAAGGGAAGAGGATTACATTGGCATGTATTTATATTCCACTGAAAACTGCTGTAATAGAGTTAAAGAAAATTCAGGAGAAATAATCAGCTTTCAGTAAGGAATATTGCTTATAAGTGGGGACTGGAATTTGATTTGCAACAGTGAAGATGTGTCTGGGGGGCCCAGAAAGAGAAATATAACAAAGGGTAATATTTTTTAAAGAAATTTATGAAATTATTTGGCATGGAAGATGTGAATTCACTTCTAGGAGTTTGGAGTAAATTTACATATTATTCCCCAAGATATAAAAACTGGGCTAGGCCAGACAGAATTTATATTTCACAGGAATTTGTACATTTAATTGAAGGTCTTGATATGGACCCAATAACTATTTCAGATCATGTGCCAATAATAAATAAAAACACAGGGTAATAAAATAAAAATGAGACACTGGTACTTTCCCACCTATCTGTTGAAAATAGAGGAATTTAAAGAATGGGTAGTGTAAGTTATTCAGGAGCTATTAAAGAAGATAGAAACTTCTTCTGAAAACATAGCTAGGAGTGGGATAAAATTAAAAGGGAATTTTAAAAACAGGGTAGAAATAAAACAAAATGAGATATGGTTAAAAAGTAACAATAGTTATTTAGAGGGACTGACAAATATTAAAGTATTGCAAAACAGGGGGAATCTTACAGAACAAGAAATGGAACAACTACAGGATGCTAAACAGAAAATGTGCATAAGTTTAGAAAGATTGCTGTTAAACAACTATTTTTGGTAATAAATCTAGATAAAAAAAAATTAGCACAACGACTCAGACAGCAGAAAGTAGAAAGGGCTGTCACCAAGCTTAGGGAGCCTGTTACAAGGAAGATAACTAATGATCCTGTAGAAGTATTAGACATATTTTGGAAATTCTCTGAAAGTCTGTATAAAGCAGAGAAATATGGAAATCAGGAAAAGGTAAAATGGAAATGTTTATGGAAGAATTAAATATGCCAAGGCTAGAGGGAGAAGAGGCTCAATTACTAACAGTTAGGATAGGAGTAGAAGAGATAAAAATGATGATGCATAACCAATCTACAGGAAAGTCCCCAGGATTAGATGGTGTTCTTGTGGAAATCTGGAAGCTGTGAGGGAAAATACTGATGAAGATCTGGGAGGTTTTAACAGTATTTTAAGAACAGGAGAAGTACCAACATCCTGGAAGAAACTGGTAGTAGCTCTACTACCCAAAGAGGGTAAAGATCCATCAGATCCAGCTTCATACAGGCCCATTTCAATACTAAATCATGATTATAAAGTGTTTATGTCTATAATGGCTAAAAGAATGGCAAAAGTGATACCAGATTTGATATATATGGGTCAGTGTGGTTTTGTGGAGGGGAGGCAAACATTTGACAACATAAACTGAAAAGTGATGATCCAGAGGGAAGCAGAATGTAAGAAAGTACTACTGTTGCTGGCGGGTCTTGATGCAGAGAAAGCATTTGACAAAGTAAGTTGGGAATTTGTGAGCAGAGCAATGGAAGCATTTGTATTCCCTGATAAAATTATAAAGGTTGACTAGGAGGATATATATGAAGGATCGGAGGCAAAAATTAAAGTGGGTGGGGTCCTCTCTGATGATCTCTGCTTGAGCAGAGGAACCAGTCAGGGTGTCCTCTCTCCCTTTGGTTATTTGTGTTATATTTAGAACCATTAGCAAAGAAAATAAGGGACTCAAAAATTCAAGATTATAATTGATATGGTAGTCAAGGAAAACTGGCTCTAGTTGCAGATGACGTTATTTTATACCTGACAAAAGCAGAAAGGGACATTACAGTGCTGAGGAACATATTGAGACAGTTTCAAACCTTTTCGGGATACAAAATTTATGAAGAAAAACAAAAGCAATAGCAGTAAATTATGTACCCACATACAAATTGGTTCAGCAATATCCATATTTATGGAGACTTGATAAAATGAAGTATTTAGGAGTATGGATTTAGCATGATACTGGTGTGGCAGCTAAGGATATATGGGGAGAGGCTAAACATAAGATAATACAAAAACTGACAAAATGAAAGCTCTGTTATATGGATATTGATAAAAATATACAAGCAGTTAAAATGCTTTTAGTCCCTTTAATTTTATACACTGGTCAGGCATATTTTTATCCAACCAGAGGAGAAGTTGTGGATAGCAATTAATAAAGAGGTGTAGGATTTTATGTGGGAGGATAAGACAGCAAGAGTGAAGTGGGATAAGCTTATTATTCCAATAGAACAGGGCTGATTGGGATTACCTGAGTTGGAGGGGTATTTCAGTGTAACACAGTTAAGGCTCCTATACATTTTACAAGCAGAAAACTATAATTCAAAGTGGAAGGAGATGATGAAACAGGAGGAAGCTCAATTAACAGGAAGAGACTGGGATTTTGGATGCAGACCTTTAAGGAGAACAACAATAATTATGCAGAATATTATATTCATAAAGTAGCAGAAGGTTTTCTAAGAACTAAGCCAACACAGGAATGGAGAAAGGAGATTCTGCTGATAGGGATGACTGAATTTAGGGATACAGACAATAGGCAAGAGGGAGCAGGAATATATTGGAGAAAATTGGCAAAAGAAACAAGATGCTGGGAGCAAATAATTAGATATGGAAAGGTAATATAACTGGAACATGCCAAGAACTTATTTGGACTGCAATCTAAAGATTGCCCTCCATATCAAGGAGTGATATCAGAGTATAGGCAAAGAGAAGGAAATAGGGGGTCCTAAATGAAAGACCAGCACTGGTAAAGTTTTTAGTTGAATCTAGAACAGAAGTTGCCATTAAGAAAGCAATAATTAGTAGAGCTTATAAAATATTACATGCTAACTATAAGAATCAAAAGACATTAGGAAGGACTGGGAAGAGAGATTAGATAAGCAATTCACAAAGAAACAGTGGGAGGATATATACATGTCTCCCAAATATGCAACAGAATCTAGAAGATTTCAGGTCTTTGCCTGGAAGGGGTCTATGTTTAATCATCGAAAAACATTTACATTGAACAGCTAAACATTGAATGTTCAGTCAACAAATGTTCATTTTTTCACCAGGAAAAGTAAATAGTTACCCAACACTTTCCTGTTCCAAACAACGTACCATTTCAAACCTACCCAGCTGGAGGGCTTTGCCTCCAACACCCCTCCAACTATATATATCTACTCAGAGACCACACTACAGTGGAGAAAAGAGCAGAAGGGAAAGTGTTGACTAACTAGTTACTTTTCTGTTTGCAGAAATGAACGTTCACTGAATGAACATTTGATGGTTAGGGTTCAATGATTAGCTGGTAGATATAAATATTATTCTGCTGTTAAACACAGACCCCCCCCCCCGGAAGTGCTTACATAGGTATTTTTATACCCCAAACAGACTTCAAAGAATTATTCCTCAGGTAGATAGCAAATGTTGGAGGTAATTGGGATCATATTTTCTGGGAGTGTAATGAGTTGGTGGACTTTAAAGAGTCCCTGCAGACTGCTCTGTTGGAGATGCTGGATGAGCAAGTTGGAGACACTAGCAAAATGATTTTTATGACCTATGATACAAAATTCGAATTGCCTAAACATAGTATGGCCTTTCTGAGTCTAATTATGATCACTGCCAAAACAAAATTAGTAGAAAATGGAAATTAAAATCTAAACCAATTTTACTAGAAGTAGTGAAGATAATAACAGAGTTAAAACAACTGGAACTGGGATCTTTAGAAAAGGGTAGGAGCAAATTACATAGGATAAAAATGGGAACTGTGGGATCAATACATGCAGAGGAGGAACAAGGTTTAAAAAAGGCAGGATTTGAATGAGCTATGTAATGATTCATAGGTTGGTACTAGGTTATCGGCCCTAGGGCCTATACAAGACTAGCCATAACAATTCCCTGGCTATTTTTTCCCACAGTATTTACTTCCCTGAACCCCTGTCTAGCAGGGCGACTGACATGATCCCCAGGGTGAATTTACTATCTCCCATCCAATCATCAAGGTTCCTTTTGAAGAGGGCCAAAGAGGCATTCTGCTTGACATGTATGGGCAGTCTATTCCAGAGTCTGGGGAGTCTCTGGGTCAGGAACCTATCTCTCCAGCATGTTTTGTTCATTGTGATGAGAAGGTTTAGATCCCTGGAGCATGTGTCTCTGAGGGATTGAGATTTCTTTAAGTGTAGCATGTCCATCAACTCTGGGTTTGACATGGCTAACAATGACTGGATATGTTAAAAGTGTGCATGTTTGCAGCTACAATTGTATCGGCACGGTTTGGAATGTATAATGTTTGCAACTGAGATTGTGTCGCTATGGCTTATTGTCATTTATATAAATTTAACATGGCCTATGTCATACATGATAATTTAATAAAGATGCTTCTTGTTTTAGAAAAAAAAAAAACAAGTTGAGGGCTGTCATCTGGGAAGTTTATTTATTTATCTGTCAGCTGTCACCTTACCAGAAGCATAAAGAACAGATAAAACAGTATAGTACAAATCCAGTAGCTCCTTAAAATTTGCATAGCAGATGTGTAATGACAGTTCTAATAGAAAAAACTCAGTTACAGTATTAACATGCATCAATACTAAGCATGTGGCCACAGCTTTTATCCTTTTGTCTGTCTGTCTGTTGATTTGATAACCAAGTGGGTGGAGTGATCCAGGGACCGTTTTCAGATTTCATGTGTCCACTGGGGCAGAAACTCAAGTTCAGAGGAAACTTACACAAAGTTGTTTAAAATAAGAAAGGAAACAGTGTATATTGAGCACCTAACATGAACAATGGTGACATGACACCAAAGTTGTTATTAGATGATGTAATCTTAGACATTCCAGGCTGCAGAGTGGTTATTATAACTTGGACTAACTGGCAATGCTGCAGGGGAAAAATAGTACAAATGGTGCAGGCTGTAAAATGTGTGAAGATATTGGCATATTAAAATGCAGAGAGTGAACTTAGAAGGAATCCAGTGCCTGCACTAGTCAGTTAACGTGAATGACAGCAAAAGTGAATGACATCATTCTGGGGGAAGTACCATATGCTACCACATTAGAAGTCGTATTTACTTGCTACTTTCTGTTTTTCTTGTCTGGGGCATCTAACTGGATAAACCTGATATTCATTGGGTACTAATGGAGAAAAGCACCAGGTACACAATATTTTACTCTCAGAAAAATCAGCTGTGGTCACTGTTGCAAAACTGGACAAGAGTAATGGACTCCAGTGTAAAAGTATAAATATACAATGCATGTACTTTTATACATAGCACCTTCACAGTTCACAGCTGGACTTTATCCAGTGTTAATTGCTTATGCTAGGACTTCTGTGTTGAGTTTTACCAGTTTTCGAGGAAGTCCAGTAATTCATGCAACAAGCACATATAAAAGCATAACCAATAGAACATTTTAGTGGATTGAATATTCTTTTGATTTTTTTTAAGTTTCCAGTGATGTCATTACTGCATAAATTCTGAGCTTGTCTACGTTGGCTGAGTCTTTCTGATAGTTTTGTTAACAGAACTGCTGTCATCAGAAGTAGCAGGAACCACATTTTTCAGAGGTGTCATAGGTAGGCCAGGCTTATGTTTTTATAAAATAAAATAAAAGGAATGGCACAGGAGGCCAGACTTTACCTGTGCTAAGGTAGAATAGTCAATGGATGACAAAGAGGAAACTGCATATTAATGGATAAGTTGGCTTCATTTAGTTTATTTGCTTTCCATTTTTTGTTGTTTGTAACAAAAATTAAGAGAGCTGACATTTTCAAGCTACTCTTCATAATAGTTTAGGGAAAGAGTTGTTGCATTTCTCAGATATTAAAATGCTATATCGATTACTTCAGCGCAGCAGATACCTGGAGAGACAAAGGGGATGCCTTCAAGTGACAGATTAGCTACATATATAGCCTCCTTTTTTGCCTAAATGTTTCTCCCTCTGTCTGTTAATGATCAAGCTTTCTTTGAATGGATTCTGAGCCCATTTTTTGCTGATTTGGTAGGGGCCCAGTCAGTGCCGAATTATGGCCTCGCAGACCTGGAGGTAAAAGTTATGTGGCTTGTTTGTTTGGTGTAACAGGAGGACAGGATTTCGGAGTAAACTGGGACTAGAAGCATCAGGGCCTATTCCAGGCATGTGGGCCTGGCAGTACAGATCCATTAGCCCTCTTGTAATTTGACCATGGCCTCTGGCCATACTAAATGAGAGCCAACTAGATGAACCTGTCATTCAGATAGATCTGAAGGAGCTTAAGTCAGTACCTATGCCTGGCATCATCTGTTGTCATGAAGTAACATTTTTGTTGTAATGGCTTGAAGATCTGGCATCACCTAGGACTCAGAATGTCATATTTCAGGATGAACCGTACTTGTCTCCAGGCCAGGGAACTAAATGATGCCACCTTCCACTTAATGGACTATATCATCCAATGCATAGCCTACAGGTGCATTTCTGTATATGATGTAATAGCACCATAGGTAGCTGGCATGACAACCCTTATCACTGCAGGGGTGTGAACACCTTGCCCATATGGTCCCACACATACGCTACTCGACTGCAATCACTGGCTTGATATCACCAGGCTCATGTCCCCAATACTTGCTGAAAACTTTCTAGAGCAAGACTCTCTCTGCAGGATGCCAGATGACCATCTGGAATACCTGACCACCTCCTCTTCTTTCTCCTCACAGAATGGGCACTGTGGAATTAGCCACTTCCTCCTGCACCCTTGCCTGGCCCTTCCAGTACCTGAGCCTGTACCTATTCTCATGCTGTCTGGGCTATTGTCAGGGGTTTATCCCTCTGCTCCACAGAATGAGGGCATATTTAGTATCCTATTAACATTTGTTTTTGTGCTAATTATAAATTAAACTCATTATTTGCTCCAAACGTTACTTGCCCATTTTTTTTATAATGCATACATCTGTATGTAGAAATGGACATGACTCATTTTTCTAGAAGAGCCCATTTTTATTTTTTTAAGTTGTGTTTGACTTTAAGCAAAGCTACACAATGCTTATATTTTGTGGACTTGGATAAATGCCAGCATCAGAAGCACACAATAGTTTAATTTTACTTTATTAAAAAAATATTAGATTTAACTTTCCACATCTATAACAAGATAATATAGAACAACTAAAACAAGATGATTGACTTCCAATAAGTCAAAAGTTGTCACTCTTGGAAGACTGAGATTTTAAAGGCTGATTATTATGCAGGTAAAACTGCCATGTACAAATAAAAAAAGTAGCAATGTAGCTCAAAGCATTTTTGTCCAGTGACATTTGGTCTGTTTCTCAAGTATTTCCAGGTAGCCATTTAGGTATGTAGGAAAGATTGACTATATATAATGGGATATGGAGTGTGAATTGTTCCTGGTGATATTTGTGTGTAGCGGCAGACTACACCCTTCTGATAACCTACGTGTACCATACCTCTGTCATTTCTTATCTTAGCCTGATGAGTTCAGACCTCACAAATTCTTGACTACAATGCATTTCTTAACTGTCATAATACTACACTTGATGACATCTTTTCATATCACAATTATTATTTGAAATGTTTTCTGCATTTTTCGCCTTATTAGGAGCTTCGGTTTTGATGTTAAGTTTTAGGGTCTATTCACATGGAACCATTATTAATTATATTCTAACATCTTCTATTATGTTGGGTGAATTTGCTGTCAGATTGTTTCCAGCTCACATTTTTTCAATTTTGGGGTGAGGAAACACTAAGCATGCCATTTTGCATACATTCTGCACAGAGATATCAGTGCAGTAATATTTCTGGAAAGAAAATGGCAGGCATAGTTTATATAACTTTATACAAAGATGCAGAATCAGTCGCAGTTTTAAGTTGGATATATTTTAATGCCTAGGCTTCTTCATCTTACACTTCCTTAATCATGATATCATCATGTCAGTATTTGTTTTTGATTTATGTGGCTTGTATGAGGAAATATGCATTTATTTGTGTAGCTGATCACGTCTTAACGATAATCTACTTAAAAGCAGCATACACAATATGCTTTTTTGTGTTGGCTTGGAACAACCCTGTTGAACTACAGGCTGTCTATATATAAATCTTCTGAATGTTATGCTGCTTGTTAAATGGTGATAATTTCTGCACAAACACTCCTGGCAGAGCCCCAGCAGAGATTGCCAAGGAAACCAATGTACAAATACAACTTCTGATAGTGCCACCCATTAGTTGTGCTGTCTCCTCATAATTCACTTGTTTTGTAGGTATGGACCAGATGTAGATTTCTGGGAAGCATTACCACAGCATTCCTGTGTTTCATAAATGAGTGGCTCTATAGGTACCATACCTGCCTTTGATGCCACAAGATCAGAAGGCTGTGTGCTCTATTCCCACACCAGATGCTTGAGTTCATTCTGTTTCAGCATAAAGTTTCAGTGGTAAGATGTCTGCATTACTTCCCCAGGATGCTGAGTTCAATTGTAATGCTTCAAAGAGGAAGAGATTGTGTTACAGTGGGAAAGCAGAAAGAAATGTACGTCTGACTCAGATTATAATGAAAAAGAAGCATGTTTTGTATGTTTCTAACAATGTTTAATGCATCTTGACATTAGAATACAAATGCTATATAGAATATAAATGCAGCTAAAGTCAAATAAAGGTGTTTATAAGACTTTATCAGCACTCACTTGACAACTTTGCCATTAAACAGGGTCAAAAAGAAATCAGTGTAAAAGGCACTAAAAGAGGTAAAAGGCTGAGTGTTCAGGAGCTATACTAAATTAAAAATAAAAATATACACTTTTTCACAGTTTAAAATAACCTCAGTATATTTGTTTATTTCAAGCAAGAATATTGTTCCAATACCATCTGAATATGGCACACATATTACTCTGTAGGTTGTATTGTCAGTATACTTTATTTCAATGCTCAGGATGCTGACAGAATACATTATGCATGATCAATGGGTAACATGTTTGACATGATTTTTAACATATGCAAGTAAAGATTAATGCAGCTGTTGACAGCCGCTGCACAGATTATATAACATTCCTCACCACTGCCGTTCCATTAGTATTAAAGCACACTACATTTGTCACAAAGTAAATCATAATATTATCATTTATGTGCAGATGTTCATTTAAAACTCATTCTCTACAGAAGTGTGTCTAAATTCAGTAGTACTTTTACATGGGATTGACAAATGTCTTGCCAAAGCAGATGAAATATTAATTAGTGTGGTGAGAATTCTTTGAATAATTTGGGATTAATGTTACCTGTACACAAATGAATGTCATGATTTTATATAATTTTGTGAATAATAATGTTGACTGGTAATGCTTGAATAATTTAACAAGCAGTTCCGAAAGCTAACAGGAATGTAAATAAATAAGTAGCAAATAATTACAAAAGGTGTATTCTAGGGGTACATATTGCATCCTTCAGTTGCCTACTGCCTTTACTTATTTGGTTTACGTATTTGATCGTAGATGAGTATAGGATCACTTGTTTGTATGTTTCAATAAAGGATATTCCATTTTTAATTCAACTGTGGACTACCTACTATTTTCTATTTGATTATTTTGTAGCATGTATTTTACAGTTATATTTTACAGTTCGATTTTTAGTAAGTAAACTAAGTGCATAACATAATTCAGGAAGTAAACATCGCACCCTCCACACTGCAAAGTTTCTTTTTGGTTTGTTTTGGACCTAGTATAGGTTGCATACTGGTTTTTTTTCTGAAACTTAGAGGGATACCACAGATTTCTCTTTTTGTATTTTCTTTTTATGCATTCATTAAATTATTATATATGTTATAGATTCTTATGTATCAAAACAAAATGTTAAAAGATACATTAAGGGTGGTAATTATAGTAATTTCCTAGATGCGTAAAGACTATCCATGCTGTTTGTGCACTGCTGCAAAGGAACGATTCATAGAGGGCATTTACACTCATGTTGGCAGCAAATAACCTTAAACAAATGAAGTTATGATGAAATGCAAATGAGAAATGTTGTAAAACAGTGTATGCTAAAGAGTCCTTTTGCCTGTTTGTGATTCATAGTCACAATTTTGCATGTTTCTGCTCCATCTGCAGATTCATTAGAAAAGGCAGAATTGCACCTTTTCTATCTACTTTGCAATCAGTGGTGATGATGTCACTTGCTGCTAGCGTTACTATTTCTTGGTGTGAGCTGTTTGTCATGTCCAACCTAAAACTGCCTGCACCAAGTGGTGCTTGCCAGCCAGTAAGGAAGCAAGACAGAGAAAGAGACAGAGAAAAACTCGTTACAATTTTTGGTAATCAGGAGATACTTGACAGATTTATAATGGAGAGAGATATTGTAAGGGTTTTAGTGAATATGTATGGTCCCACAGGGGCACTGGGGAGATGCATGGCCTTCCTTCCTATCCTTGTAGATATAAAGGTATACATAGCCCTCACTATACTTGCCGTGGGAGCCCTCCAGACACAGAGTGGTTACATGCTAGGTCTCTCACAACTTTCTGCCTTGAGGTTTATTTATTTATTTACTGACATATGATTACTGGGAAAGTCCAACTGGGTAGAAACCCATTTTTAGCAGAGGCATGGGGAGAAAAGTTCCAAATTATTGCAAAACCTTTTAAGAACAATAATTTTACTATCTTCAAAAATAAGACAAAAACATTTGCAGTTTAAATAATTATAACAAATTAGTGATAATATAAAAACACTGGTAAATAATCGATACAAGTTATGTGACAATTATTTAATATTTGTAGAAATTTTAAACAGTTTGTAGGCAAATTAAAGGTAAGCTAGTTTAATGCAAACAGGAATTGCAATATGAAGTGAGGGAAAAACAGGCGTATGGTAGATTTAGAGAGAAAGTCAGGGAAAAGAGTTTGACAGACGTAAGGAAGAAAGTGAAGTGAGAGTAAGGAGGTATAAGCATTGAAAAGGTTCACATTTAGGATGTATTTTATTCTGGTTTTGAGCAAGACAGAGACAGATTTTAGCTAGAATGTTTTTCAGTGTGGTTTTGAAAGATGAGGGGAAGAGAGCATTTTGAACTGATGGATACAGGTAAGGAGTTCCAAGCCTTATAGACAATGCCCAGCAGATTTGCTAGGTAGACAGGAGTTTTTGGTCACTGGATCGCATTGACCGACTGGAAACATAGTTGTGTAGAATTGTTTTTAGTGCTGGACAGGCAGACGGATACTGGATAATTTTATAGGTAGTAAGAAGCTATGTACGTATTAGCTGATGAGGCAGTTCTAAGCAATTTAGGTTTTTTAGTTCTATACAGTAGTGGGTTCTAAAAGGGGTATTTGCTGCAAATTTAGCAAACTTGTTATAGCATTGTTCAAGTTTTAATTTTTGTGATGCCTCAAAGTTAGTAAGGGTGGGAGCACCATAAAGAACTGCAGGGAAGAGATTATTAGTGGCAAGTGTACTTTTAGTTGTGTCAGTGAGAAATCTTTTGGCTCTATAAAGCACCCCTAGTTTCTGAGTTTTACTTATGCAATTTTGTATATGCAGGTTGAATGTAAGCTTATCATCTACTATCACCCCCTAATAATTTGCTATGAGAAATGACTTCAGTGGTTGCATTATCAAGAGAGCAGACTTTATATTTTGTTTCTCACGAGGGAGGGATTTGGAAAAAAATTAGTAGTTGGGTCTTTTTTGGGTCAAGGATGAGTTGTGAGTTACAAAGCCATGTTTCAGTGGCTGTTAACGCTTCCCGGGTAATTGTTTGGAGGTGTACCATGTTGTCAGATGTGCAAGTGAGAGTGGAATCATCTGCATATTCTATTAAGGTGGCCTGATGTCTGGATGTATAGCGATTGTTGGTGAAAATGTTAGAGGAGGGGACCAAGGATAGACCCTTGTGGTACACCATTGGTGATACAGACTAAATCTGGTACCACAGATGTACCAGACCCCTGCACAAATCAGTAAAAAAATGCAAAAAGAATTAAAAATATTGTAATAAAGGACTGGTAATGCTTGAATAATTTAACAAGCAGTTCCGAAAGCTAACAGGAATGTAAATAAATAAGTAGCAAATAATTACAAAAGGTGTATTCTAGGGGTACATATTGCATCCTTCAGTTGCCTACTGCCTTTACTTATTTGGTTTACGTATTTGATCCTAGATGAGTATAGGATCACTTGTTTGTATGTTTCAATAAAGGATATTCCATTTTTAATTCAACTGTGGACTACCTACTATTTTCTATTTGATTATTTTGTAGCATGTATTTTTACAGTTATATTTTACAGTTCGATTTTTATTAAGTAAACTAAGTGCATAACATAATTCAGGAAGTAAACATCGCACCCTCCACACTGCAAAGTTTCTTTTTGGTTTGTTTTGGACCTAGTATAGGTTGCATACTGTTTTTTTTTTCTGAAACTTAGAGGGATACCACAGATTTCTCTTTTTGTATTTTCTTTTTATGCATTCATTAAATTATTATATATGTTATAGACTCTTATGTATCAAAACAAAATGTTAAAAGATACATTAAGGGTGGTAATTATAGTAATTTCCTAGATGCGTAAAGACTATCCATGCTGTTTGTGCACTGCTGCAAAGGAACGATTCATAGAGGGCATTTACACTCACGTTGGCAGCAAATAACCTTAAACAAATGAAGTTATGATGAAATGCAAATGAGAAATGTTGTAAAACAGTATATGCTAAAGAGTCCTTTTGCCTGTTTGTGATTCATAGTCACAATTTTGCATATTTCTGCTCCATCTGCAGATTCATTAGAAAAGGCAGAATTGCACCTTTTCTATCTACTTTGCAATCAGTGGTGATGATGTCACTTGCTGTTAGCGTTACTATTTCTTGGTGTGAGCTGTTTGTCATGTCCAACCTAAAACTGCCTGCACCAAGTGGTGCTTGCCAGCCAGTAAGGAAGCAAGGCAGAGAAAGAGACAGAGAACAACTCGTTACAATTTTTGGTAATCAGGAGATACTTGACAGATTTATAATGGAGAGAGATATTGTAAGGGTCTTAGTGAATATGTATGGTCCCACAGGAGATGCATGGCCTTCCTTCCTATCCTTGTAGATATAAAGGTATACATAGCCCTCACTATACTTGCCTCCAGACACAGAGTGGTTACATGCTAGGTCTCTCACAACTTTCTGCCTTGAGGTTTATTTATTTATTTACTGACATATGATTACTGGGAAAGTCCAACTGGGTAGAAACCCATTTTTAGCAGAGGCATGGGGAGAAAAGTTCCAAATTATTGCAAAACCTTTTAAGAACAATAATTTGACTATCTTCAAAAATAAGACAAAAACATTTGCAGTTTAAATAATTATAACAAATTAGTGATAATATAAAAACACTGGTAAATAATCGATACAAGTTATGTTACAATTATTTAATATTTGTAGAAATTTTAAACAGTTTGTAGGCAAATTAAAGGTAAGCTAGTTTAATGCAAACTGGAATTGCAATATGAAGTGAGGGAAAAACAGGCTTATGGTAGATTTAGAGAGAAAGTCAGGGAAAAGAGTTTGATAGACGTAAGGAAGAAAGTGAAGTGAGAGTACGGAGGTATAAGCATTGAAAAGGTTCACATTTAGGATGTATTTTATTCTGATTTTGAGCAAGACAGAGACAGATTTTAGCTAGAATGTTTTTCAGTGTGGTTTTAAAAGATGAGGGGAAGGGAGCATTTTGAACTGATGGATACAGGTAAGGAGTTCCAAGCCTTATAGACAATGCCCAGCAGATTTGCTAGGTAGACAGGAGTTTTTGGTCACTGGATCGCAATGACCGACTGGAAACATAGTTGTGTAGAATTGTTTTTAGTGCTGGACAGGCAGACGGATACTGGATAATTTTATAGGTAGTAAGAAGCTATGTATGTATTAGTTGATGAGGCAGTTCTAAGCAATTTAGGTTTTTTAGTTCTATACAGTAGTGGGTTCTAAAAGGGGTATTTGCTGCAAACTTGTTGTACCATTGTTCAAGTTTTAATTTTTGTGATGCCTCAAAGTTAGTAAGGGTGAGAGCACCATAAAGAACTGCAGGGAAGAGATTATTAGTGGCAAGTGTAGTTTTAGTTGTGTCAGTGAGAAATCTTTTGGCTCTATAAAGCATCCCTAGTTTCTGAGTTTTTCTTATGCAATTTTGTATATGCAGGTTGAATGCAAGCTTATCATCTACTATCACCCCCTAATAATTTGCTATGAGAAATGACTTCAGTGGTTGTATTATCAAGAGAGCAGACTTTATATTTTGTTTCTCACGAGGGAGGGATTTGGAAAAAAATTAGTAGTTTGGTCTTTTTTGGGTCGAGGATGAGTTGTGAGTTACAAAGCCATGTTTCAGTGGCTGTTAAAGCTTCCCGGGTAATTGTTTGGAGGTGTACCATGTTGTCAGATGTGCAAGTGAGAGTGGAATCATCTGCATATTGTATTAAGGTGGCCTGATGTCTGGATGTATAGCGATTGTTGGTGAAAATATTAGAGGAGGGGACCAAGGATAGACCCTTGTGGTACACCATTGGTGATACAGACTAAATCTGGTACCACAGATGTACCAGACCCCTGCACAAATCAGTAAAAAAATGCAAAAAGAATTAAAAATATTGTAATAAAGTACTTGTGAAAAATATCAAATAAATTAGAAGAACATGCTGAAAGCAGTGAGAAAGTAAGGGAGTAGACCATATGTAGGGGGAGTGAGTGTGTGTGTGTGTGTGTGTGTGTGTGTGTGTGTGTGTGTGTATCTAGATGTACATATATATATATATATATATATATATATATATATATATATAGATAGATAGGTATAGATATATATAAATATATATATATATATATATATATATATATATATATATATATGGGTTCCTATGACTTCATCGAAATGTCAAATCACCGACACTCACCTCTTCGACACCAAACCATCGACTTTCATTTTATTTATTATTTTATTTTTTATTTTTTATTTTACATTTGTTGACCGGGCTAGTCTAGCTGGATATATGTCCATTTTCAGTAGAGGCCCGGGGAGAAAAGCTCCACACATACATAATAATGACAGACAGACATATTGTTAATAAAGAGATACAATAAAAATAGAAATATAAATCAGTTTTGTTAATAAAATCAACATACATTAAGGAACTCAAACAGTTTAATATTATACATAATGTTTGGTCAGTTTCAAAGCATTTTACCTAGTACATAAAGGTTATGCAATAAGGCATTTGCCATATGGATAACAGTTGAAGCTCAGAAGGGTAGAGTAGTAGAAGGAGAATGTAAGACGAATAAAAGGGAAGAGGCAGGGGTTAGGAAGAGAGAGAGGAAAAGAAGGAAGACAGTCAGGAGGAGGTGGGAGAGATGGGAGAAGTAGGTCAGAGCATAGTGGGACAGCAAGGGAAAAGAAACAGGGTAGTTGCTAATTAATAAGCAAAAGAAGGGTAAAAGGAAAAGAGAGGGTGGGGAGAGGAAGTTAGCCTGCAGTACTACAAGAACAAAGCCAGTGGTTTTGGAAGTACAGTTTGATATGTTGTCTGAAAAGAGGTAAGGATGAGATTAGAGTTAACTCCTTGGGCAGCAAATTCCATGCTCTTCCTACAGTATTGGTGAAAAAAGAGTCACCAGCTACGTTGTGGGCCTTTATGGGTTTGGTCATAAGTTTACAAGAGGAACGAAGAGAGGTAAGATTGTTATAAGGCAGTAAAAGTTGTGAAAGTATAGGGGTGTTGGTAGGTTGGTACAGTAATTTGTGGGCAATAGTAAGTTGTGAGATAATAAGATAGTTTTGTAGTTCCAGCCAGCCTAAGTGTTTCAAGTTGTGGCAGTGATGGGTTCTAAAAGGGTTACCAGTGGCGGCGGGCAATGTTATTGTAGCAAGTTGCTAGTTTGTTTAGGTTAGTTTTCTTGAGGTTGGTGAAGATAGGGGAGGCGTAAAGAGAGTAGATATGAGATGGGAGTGAGAATTGTAGCTCTAGTAGATGGGGTGAGAAATGGTTTAATACGGTATAATGATCCTATTTTTCTGTTAACTGATTTGATGGTGTTGTTGATGTGTTGGTCAAAGAGATTGTTATCAATGGTTATTCCTAGTAGTTTAGTTGTGGGGTCAGGAGAGATGACAGTGTTGTTGATTGAGGAGATGGTGAAGGATACTGGAGAGTGGTGGGGTGAAGAGGAGAAGTTTGTTTTTAGCATTGAAAAGTAGGTATCGTCTAGTGAACCATGTTTCTACTGTGTTGAACATAGTTTGAGTTAGTGAGATTAGATCTGAAGAGGAGGATGCTGAGCAAATGATAGTGGAGTCATCTTGAATGCAGGTAGCAGGAATTACAGAGTGGAGATCATTAATATAGAGGGAGAAGAGGAGAGGACCAAGAATGGAGCCCTGAGGGACTCCAATAGTAATGGGCAGTAAGGAGAAGATGTGGTTTTCCCAACGAACGGCTTGTTGTCTGTTACTGAGGTATGACGTAAACCATTTGATGGCAAGGTTATCAAATGAGAGGGATTCAAGAATGCTAATTAAAGAAGAGTGGTTGACCATGTCAAAAGCTTTAGAAAGGTCAATGAATAAGGCAGAAGAGACTAGATTATTGTTGCGATTGCTGTTAATGGTATCTACAAAAGAAAGGAGGGCAGTGGTGGTGCTATGGTGAGGTCTAAAGCCATGTTGACAGTTAGCTATAATATTGTGAAGAGAGGTACTGTACAAGTTGCTGATGAATACATTTCTCCATCATTTTTGCTAAAGGAAAAGAAGAGCAATAGGTCTGAAGTTAGAATAGTCAATAGAGTTACGCCTTTGTGTAGAGATTATATGAGAGATTTGATATGGATGGTCTTTGCAGAAAAGGGAAGGGAGCTTGTAGTTTGAGAATAAGTTTATAGAAAGAGGTAGGGATGGGTTGTAGAGAGAAGTAGTAGGAAGAGTTTACTTCATTATTAGGAGGATAGAAGTTATTAGTGTTTAATTGTCTAGCGAGAGATTGAATAGTTTCAGTAAAGAATGAGTTAAAAGCATTTGCAGTTTGGAGAGGGTGTCTGGGTCAGCATTTAGTGGAGAGGAGTTTTGGCTGTTCCTGGTGGTCTATTGATTGAGGACCAAAATTGTTTGGGTTTATTTAAGTTGGTTTCTTTTGCATTTTGTTGGTGAGCATAGCTTTTGGTAAGATTTCTAAGTTGGCGAAAGTGAAATCAGAGCTGATTCTATGGGATCTCCATTTGTTCCAGACCTTATTTTTAGAGGATTAGTTTTTAGTTTCATTTTGAGCCAAGGGCTGTATTAAATTTTATTCTAATAGCATGTTTGTCCAAAATAGAAAGGAAAGTAGAATTAAAGAATCGGTGATTTGACATTTCGATGAAGTCATAGGAACCCATATATATATATATATATATATATATATATATATATATATATATATATGAATATATGAACATGCATATGCATATATATGTCTATTGAAACAGTTAATGACCCAAAGATTGACATTCATAAAGTCGACCGCAAGCAATTGACTTTGCAAACACTTATATGCCACTACACATGTGCTGAGCAAGAAATCTCAGCACATGCAAAACACTGTTTAAAAAAAACAGTAAAATGTTTTTTGTAGGGGGCAAGACCTTCTGCGCTCCCCCATGTAGGGTCATTGCCTACCCAACCTCCTTCTAATTATGTATACCCAAGATTGCACAGTCTTGGGGAAAAGATAAATTTCCCTGAGATATGTGCCATCTCGCACACCTGTCGACCATCTATGCAGTCAGCAAAATTTTGTTGGCTGAACAGATATCAGCCAAAGAGGAACTCAATCAAAATCAGTTCCTCCATATAAAATGTGTGTGTACATATATAATTTTTTTTGAAGATCTTACAGTGCATCTGTTATTAAACAGTGTTAGCAGCCACATTCACTTTCAGCATTAATTTATTTACATTAGGACAAAAACGGGTGAATGAACACATACAGAGAAAAAAGTTTATCATGCATTGAATATATTTAACAGGTTATCTAACAATTAGTCTTTCTGCAAACTCTTCAGTCAGCAGTCCCAGTTTATTATAATGCTCATAGTTGTTTTAGTTTCTACCTGTGCTCACTGCTCACTTCACCAGTTTCTTTTGGGATAAAATATTCCGGGTACTTCACATGGACACCCTTTTCCCTGCAGTACAAGCTGAATCTCTTTAAGACTCCAGGCCTCTCTCACCTTAGTGTACACACACACACACAGACACACACACACACACAGACACACACACACACAGACACACACACACACACACACACACACACACACACACACACACACACACACACACACACACACACACACTCTGTCTCTGTGCATTAAGAGCCCAGATAATTTCAGTTTATCCTTCTCTCTCGCCTCTGCTTCTGTTCCTCTTTTTTTTTATGGAATGGGAACATTACTTCATCCATTTAAGGCAAGTGCGTAGAAGCCCCTCAGATAATGTTGGAACACCACAGCTCTACATACTCCCATGTCAGTCACTGGGGGGATTCCACAATATAAACCCCAACTCTGACCTTTAGGGATGAGAGCCAAAGATATCCATTTCCTATCTCAGCTGACCTATAGACTCAGTGGCAGATCACTACTGAAGGTCTGCATTTATTTATAGTCCTTAACTGTCTGTTATTCTTTGTATGAAACATCTCTTTGTCCATGATGGCTTTTACATAAACTTACTTCCCATTTTCAGTTTCCCTTTGACGTACTAGCCAAGTTAATGCTTTCTTTTTAAGTGTATTTCTTTTGTTTCACACATTTGCTTCTCCAGTTTCTTGATGACCTCTAGTGACTATTTAAACATCATCAGAAAACTTCTCTTGCATTCAGAACATTGATTTTCCTCATGGCTTATTTCGTTGGAGTGGATTTCTCCCAGTATGTGACATGAAAGCAACTAATCACTTAGAATCTCGGCAAAATACTTGTGAGATGATATTGGGTGGAGTAACACATTTATTGCATAGGTCCTTGTCAGGCTACTTTGTTAGAAGATCTTGGGATATCTTGGTCTGAAAGTTGTATCCATGGACATCAGATTTATTGAACTTTTTTGTCACGTGTGTTCATCTTGGGAAACTTAGATACTTGGTAGCTGAACTTTTTTTGAGTTTGATGCTCATCACATGGTCCCAGTATCCTGACTTCATTATCAGTCCCCGTCACTTGTCCAATCTCTCTTGGTTTTGGACAGCTATTGTGCAATTCCCTTTTTCCAGAATTAAGTTCAGTGGCACATTTTCATCCTCCAGTGAGGCTTTGGTGTGGCAGTGATATTGCTGTAATATAATGTTCTCATAATGGCTGTTTCTTCTACCTTCATACTTAAAAGCAACATTTTCATGACATCAAACTGTCTGAGACTCATTTTGCTCCAACTGTTGTGTCTTAATCACTGGGTTTTTACTGTGTTTTCTTGTGAAGGAAGACTTTCTTTCTCTTGTTGTAGAAGAGTAAGGCAGTCGTGGTTTTTATTTCTACCCTTTTTGTTTAGATTTTGATAATTTAGGTGTTCCTGAGGAGAACTTACATCATTACACAGTAGATGAATCTGGTGGTGTTTAGACTTCATGACTGGGCTGTGTTTTATATAAAATATACTTGAAGCATTTTCCTTTTGTAAATCAGTTATAGTAGTGGAACTTTCCTGCATTAGTTACATATGAGAAGTAAGTGTTAGCTGATATTCTTTTAACATACGGTTTGCTTGTGTCAAGGGTGTTCTGTGAATGTAATTTTCATCACATTTTGCACTTAACGGTTAGTTCAAGCACAGTAGCCTGCATCCTTTTTTCTTTTTCTGTAACACAGTAACAAAGCTTTCATTTCTCTTGCAATTTTCTTCCAGCCGCTGTATGTGCTGGTGACTTGCACTTAATTCATTTTTATTATATCATTCTACATCACTTTCTACAGTATTTTCTACAGTCTTTCTGAGTTCTTCATTGCTTAGAGCCTTCTTTTTGTTTTCCTTGATACACCAAAAGAAATTTGAAAGTATCAGTTGCACCTTGGTATTCTGCTTTAATTTTAGGAAGGTGGTCACTTCTTTATTGTGAGCTCGAGTATATGTATCTTTATTCATTTTATTCTCAGTCTCTTGGAGGTTTGCATTGAGTATCTCATCTTTAATTTGCACATTTCCTTGACTTTACATTTAAGTCAAACATTGTTAACTGTTTGCCATTCCTACGAAAATCCTTTCTTCTCTTTATGTTAACACACAATACCAGCTTGGGTTTGAAATGGAGTTCTGTTTTATGTTTAAATTCAACCATCAAGTGATTTTGCCATTTTCCAGTGTATGCTCTGTCTTTTCTAAATCCTTTACAATAGATTCTTTCATTTTAGCTTATTTTACTTTGGCCAGTCTGGGGGATGCTCAGACTGTTTCTGCAGACCTTTTATACTCTTCAGATAAATCCATAATCTTTTATTCTCTTTCTGTTGAACTTAATTTTGCTTTAATACAACTACTTGTTCCTTTATGTTTATAATATTATTTGCATTATACTTTCCAAGTTTACTGTTTTGTTTCATTGTTCCTGCTATTTCTTCTACCTTCATACATACCTCTAAAATGTTAACAGAAAGTTCAGAGAGTCTTTTGGATGAATCAATAATTTGTCTGTTTCATTTTGACATATCTTTTGTTGATCAGGGTCAACCAACATTTTTTTAAACTCTATCATTTTAATTTCAGTTTCAAAAATCATCTATTCCAGTTTTGTTTTTGATTCTTTCCTCTTAGAGAAATTATCCCCTTCCCTGGCTGCCTTGGCAGTTCTACAAAGTCATTTAGTACCCTGCCTTTGTTGTAAAGAGTTATTAGATACTGGTAGACTGTCTTATTTGTTACTTGTCTTGCTTTCACATCTTCTGAAAAGGCCTGCATTATCTTTTCCACAAGTTATTTCTTAGCACTTATAATTAAAAAAATCTCTTCATAATTATTTGTTCTGGTTATATTACAGCAAATGTCATCCAGTCAAATAAAATTTCACTGTGTAGTGTTGATTGTGAAATGTCCATTTGTTCCTGCCTTTGAGAAATATTTTGATGAAAAGCATTCTTATTCTGCTGTATCACCATTCTGTTTGTAACCAGACTTGAGTGGTCAACACTATTTTCTTTTGTGGAGCCATGCTGCTTTATAAAATCTGTTCATTTTCTATGAAAACACTGCTGTCATTTGGTGCATTACCTCCTTTGCCACTCATTTTAAATGCAGGCAATTTGCAAACCTCATAACCAGTTTCAGCAAATTTATACACAATTTGCTATCTTACAATGCACAGTAATTAGCCCATTTTCGATGTCAGAGTGTTTAACATTTCAGAGGTAGTACGTAAAATTAGTTTCATAAATTGTCTCCAGAATTAGGTCAAAGAAATTTCACAACAGTCTTTTACATTTCAAGTCTTTTTTCAAAAGTAACCCTTAAAGTATCAGTAAGACTGTTTCATTCCTAGAACAAGTCCCTATAACAGCATATTTCTTTTAGTAGTTGTAATAATTTCTTAGTATTAAGATTTTACTACTTGAGAAGACTTGTTTTAAATTGCTTGCCATATACTTTGCCACAGGTTTCTAACTACTGTTTACTAGAGAACAATAGTCCAAACAGAAGTGCTGTACGCAACTTAAGGATTTGCAAGTGATTTCTGTGTATTGCACATTTTTTCTTTTGTTTTTACCTTCCAATAAACTTGGCTTACATACATACAGTCCTCTTAGTTGAATTCATTTTCTGTGCAATTTCTACCAACTATATTTCAGAAGCAAAGCAGTTTTATTATCTTAACTTCAGAGAGCCATTACTAATTTTTCTGTCAAGCACTGATTTTACTTCATCCTAGGATAATTTACATAGTAAATGAAGTGTTTACCTGATTCATGAAAACAACATTTTTCCATGGAGTGTACAACACTCTTAACTTATAGCTTAAGATTTCATTATTGACACTATGAAGCTACCTGATTTGCACTCAGCAATTTGTTTATTGGTTTTCTTTTACTGAAAAAGTTCACAATTGCTTGGGTTCCCTTTTTCAAAACATAGTTAAGTTAAATGGAAGAGGTCATCTCCAGTAGACTTTTCTTGTTAGTCACAGCATAAACAGAACAATGTAGGAATGCCAATGGGTTTACTTCTGTGCATCAGTCCTCTTGATATTTTTCAGAGATATCATGCTATTAAACATGTAGCTTATGCAAAATTAGCATTTCATACACTATTTGGACTACAATAGTTTGTGTGTGTGTTGGTTTTCATTCAGAGTAGTGTGTAAGCTTTTACTGAGTAGCTTAAATATAGTTGATTTTAGAGTATTTTTAGTTGAAGCAGTGATGTAAGCAGGATGTACCTATGATAATGTGTCATGGATATCTTTGATGAGGAAAATATGGTAATAAAATTTGTATGAAGCAGATAAAATGTTATCACACTCCATTACCTGGGTTTCTTCTTATGACAGCTGTGTGAGTAGATCAAATATGCAGAGTGAGAGCAAGAGATGAACATTTTAATTAAATGTAGTGCATCAAAATGCATTTCATTGTATAATAATGGAAATTGCTTGTCTCAGTGTATTATGTATTTTGCATATTCTTTTGTATTTTGTATTAATAGTACAGTGTAAATAGTTGCTAAAATGCATCTTCACTGTAAAACCAGTTGACTGCTACATTAGAGCTTAAGAAATGACAAACCTGTGGATATGAAAGCAGACTGCTTAGTTATAGTGAAAAGAAATTGCTGAACTTTACTGTTTAATTAGTGAAGACCCCCCCCACAACTTTACTGTTATATTTTGTGCACCTACACTGATTCCTAAAAAGTTCATATACAATATATTTGATACATCTCATGAAAATTGCTCCATCTTCTTCTTCTTT
The DNA here is from genome assembly GCF_019279795.1 of Protopterus annectens. Taxonomy (NCBI): domain Eukaryota; kingdom Metazoa; phylum Chordata; order Ceratodontiformes; family Protopteridae; genus Protopterus; species Protopterus annectens. The sequence goes on along the minus strand of NC_056751.1, from coordinate 329,224,450 downwards.
TGGCTACTCCCGTTATGGGTTGCCACAGCAGATCATCTGTTTCCATTTCTTCCTGTCCTCTGCATCTTGCTCTGTCACACCAACCACTTGCATGTCCTCTCTCACCACATCCATAAACATTATCTTAAGCCTTCCTCTTTTCCTGTTACCTGGCAGATTTATCCTTAGCATCTTTTTTCTAATATATTCTGCATCCCTTCTCAGCACATGTCCAAACCAACGTAATCTTGCCTCTCTGGCTTTGTCTCCAAACCTTCCAATCTGGGCTGACCCTCTAATATACTTATTCCTATTCCTGTTCACCCTCATCACACCCAGTGCAAATCTTAACATCTTTAACTCTGCCACATCCAGCTCTGACTCTTTCCTTTTTGTCAGTGCCACTGTCTCCAACCCATATAACATAGCTGGACTCACTACTCCATATTTACATGAAAATGTTGATTCTGAAAATGCTGTGCCATTTGTATGTGTAATGGAACTCACTTCAAAACTTGAGTGGTAAAAGAGAACTACATTTGCAAATGAAAAATACTACATGATTATGGACTGTTTGTCTGTCATACAACTCATCAGTGGTAATCTATAACCTGAAGAGAGCTAAGGAAATAAAGCATACCTTTTCTTTAGGTATGCCTACTCTTCATAATAGCAAGCACTGCTGCAAAACATGTCACAAGTAAGTTATCTGTTAAAAATGTGTCCTATATGAGGTTTGTAGGTAAAAAGATTGCTAGACATCAAATAACAGTGGATTTCAGTTGTTTTCTCTACACTTGTGTGATCTTGGAGTTAGTAATTTAAAGTTGGGGTGCAGGTGCAGAAATACTGGCTCCATTGTAAAAACCGTGTTTTAGTGCATTTAATGGGTTTGGTGATTCAGTGATGTTTTACTGTTTTAATTATATGTTGAATTTTGATTCAGTAAATATATATATAATATATTCCACCAAAAAAATGTCCAGCATTTGAAGATGAAGTTTAGGACAGTTTAATCACCATCAGCCTTGCACGGGTGACATCAGTGGGAGAAATCGTTTTGTGATCAGGTTGTTATGCTTGCTGCTGTGCTTTATGGAGTAATAGTGATTAAACTGTCCTAAACTTCAGCTTTGAGTGCTGGTCGTGTTTTAGTGGAATATATGTTTAGACTATGCACCTGTAGTGAAGTCCATGCACTCATTTTTTGTGTTTGCTAGCATATGTGTGTATTTGTGTGTATGTGTATATATATATATATATATATATATATATATATATATATACATGGATTCCATACATTCGGTACTTAGTCGAAAATGATACCAGGCATTGCACTTCACTGAAAGCTCACTTGACTGAAAGCTCACTTGGTCGAAGTTCATTTGGCCCCCCACATAATGTTATTGTATTCACTATTATAAGAAGGTATATCCATTAGAAATTCATTGATATATATATATATATATATATATATATATATATATATATATATATATATATATATATATATCTTTAGTAAAAACTACTGACATAATGTGGGGGGCTACACTCCCCCACACCCCCCAATGGGGGGGCTGTGCCCCCCACCCCCCTTATTTAATATTCTCACTCCAGGGTTGCACTGCAGTGGGGCAGGGGCTGTATTCCATTTTCGACCAAATGAACTTCGACGGAGTGAGCTTTCAGTCAAGTAAGCTTTCAGTGAAGTGAAATGCCTGGAATCATTTTCGACTAAGTGTAATTCGACCAAATGTATGGAATCTCTCTCTCTCTCTCTTTATATATATATATATATATATATATATATATATATATATGTGTGTGTGTGTGTGTGTGTGTGTGTGTGTGTGTGTGTGTGTGTGTGTGTGTGTGTGTGTGTGTGTATATATATATATATATATATATATATATATATATATATATATATATATATAGATAGATAGATATAGATAGATATATAAATAAAATTAGCAAAATGCTATAACAAAACATTCACATACAATTAATATGTATGTCCTCTGCCTAGTACAAATTAGAGCACTGTCATAGAATATGCAGAAGAGCTGTAGGATTCATGTTTTAACATAACATGAGTTTCAGCAAAACACATAGCTTATTCTTGTAGTGCTTCTGCTTCAAATTAACCATTGCATAATGATTAAGCTGTTTACCTTACAGGTACAAGGTACAGGGTTTCATTCTTGTGAAGCATGTCTAGAATTAAAAAGGCCACATGGGGTCTTAGGCCATCTTCATAAAAGTGGTTCAGTATGCAGTGGTTTTCCAGTGTTTCAACTGTACCTAGAGCCATCCAAGCTAAGATATTAATATTTTCTTGATTAATGCATATTTTTAGTATTTTAAAACATTAATTTTGTGACAAAATAGTAATTTTCTGTTTGTTGGCTTTTTTAGTCAGTGTGTCTCCAAATCTATTTGCAGAAGGGCAAATTAACCAGGGACTTGGTTGTTTGGTACTTGTTTGTTGTTTAATCTGCACATGAAAACTGATTTTGCTGTGTTTCTATATTAAGAAATTCCAGGATCAAGCATCTTGTGGGTGAATATGTTTGTATGGGCTCTCTTGGTTGGAAAGCACTGCAGGAAGCTCAAAATGAAGTAATTTATTGGTTAGAGGGCACAGGAGTATGTTTTCCAGCTTTTTTCCTCTGCAGGGAGATGTCCACTGGGCCACGGCAGTTAGCAGTGCCCTGTATAGTAGCAAACAACTAGACAGTATAATTTACCTATAAAGTTAGGAATAGATCCAAAACCTGTTAAACAGTGAGGCATTGTGCAGAAATAAGCTTAGAGCAGCTAACATGTATATCGGTTAGCATTACCAGTTGCTATCTTGTGATCTGATCTCACCAGTGAGGGTACTTACTTCGGTGAACAGCTTGTGCTCCATGTTCGTGTGATGAGATCAAAAGTGTGTTTTCTCTCTTGTGGGGATGGTGACTAGTTGTTCCATGGCATTTGAGTTTATGAATTCCAGGAACTTTTTGGGCTAGAGGTGTTTGGCTGAGTGTAGTGTTCCTCCCAGTCTATATTAGGGTAATTGAAGTCACTGGTATATGGGTGTTGGTGATACATTTATCCTCCTCTAGTGTTTTCAGGAAGGCCATGAGAGGTTCCTGAGTTTGAGGTGGCCCTGTAACATGCTACAATTTGGCTGAGCAGTCTTGCCTATATGGTTAATTGCACCTGATGGTCTCCGTGCATCGTCGTGTTACCTTGAGGTAGGTGTGTCTGTGATGATGATGGATACCCTCCCCTCCTTTCTGGTATTAATTGGATTTTGGGGCCGCATGAATAAGAGGTAAAACCTGATAGTGTGCTGGCTAAAGCACCAGGGGCCTTGAACCAGGTTTGCACACTGCACAAGACATGTTCTCCTCCATACTGAGGCCTGGCTTGAGCAGATTTTGATTTAGATTTTTGGCATCTGGCATTGAGCATTTTTTTTTTTTTTCTTGTGTTTTTGGTGTCTCAGAATGGATCCCCTTTGAATGACACCAGAGTTTAAGCAATTGTTAAAGCTGATCATCTTATCTCTGTATTGTGGCATCATTCTTGGTGAAGGTAGATACCTGCTCAAAAGGTGGGGTCATACCTGCCTGGGCTACATAATCAGAGCTCCTCAATGTCTCTTTTCATGTAGTCAAGGGGAGTCACATCTCAGGTCGGTTACACCCACACGTGGACAATGACTGATTGACTTTGGCTACCTGCTGACCTGAGTGCTGAGCTTCAAGTGCTATGGCGCGATCTCTAGCGATTCGGCTGTTTGACACTGTGACCTTCTCCTTACCTCAGTCTGGTGAGTCTGGTGAGTGCTGTGTCCTGACTATGTCACTCTGTGTGGTGTGTGTGGCATTGTGTTTGGCCTTAAGGGCTGTGACTACTTTTTGACTGTGACTCTGGTCTATTATGTGCAGGTGTTGTGTTTGTTGGTGGTGGTTGGTTGTTGGCTGGGTGTTGGTCTGCTGTTTTGGTAGATTTTTTGGATTTGAGCCGCAGTATGTTGTGTATGTATGTTGTGTGTGATGGTGTGTGATGAGACTGGGTGATGGTACTGTGGTAGAGACTGTGTGTGGTAAGTGTGTCCTCTAACCTTCTGACTGGTCTGGTCTTGCCTGTGTTAGCTCCCGCCTTGGTGCAGTTCTCGCATGTAGTTGTGCATCTCGCATGGTTTTGCAGGTTTGTGAGAGGAGAGGAGGGTTGTTGTGCATGAGGCAATTGTTCTTGTATTGCCTCAATATTCTGGTGTCACAAGGACTAGACAAAAAAAACTAAAAAAGAGATTCCGGAGGGAGAGTGGAAATGGGGTTTGCCTTTTGGGTGTGCTAGGTGCTAAGAGTGAGTGTAAAGGTAATAAGTACTGTAGAGCAGTGCTAGGTTTTACTTTAAAAGAAAGAAAAACTTCAAGTCGAGATGAGATGATCTTTTTATTAATGGTATTAGAGAACAGATGCTAACAGGAAGGATTGAAAGAAATGCAAATGCAGTGTGCACTAGAAGTGTGATATGCTAGAAGTATTAAGATAGTTTAGTAGTTAAAAAGAGTTTTAAAAGTTTAAAAGTTAAGTTTTTTAGTAGAGTTACTATTTTAAAACAGCAAGACTTTTTTGTATTTTGGTACTATGAAATACTGTGAATTGGTGTATAAATTATAATACTTAATAATGGGAAATAAATTAAAGGTGATGTTTTGTGATTACTCAAGTGAGCCGGAAAGGTGAGAGAAAAATGGAGATATGGTCAGATTAACATAGGCGGGCAACTAGAAAGACAGTGGTATTTAACAAGACAACAAATGGGGTGGAGGAGGAAGGAGGAGTTTGACTCAAAGACAGAGAGAGGAATCCAGAGAGAGATCAAGGTCCTTTTTTAAATTAATATTTTGCTGTTTACACACAAGGTATTATATAGCGGTTAACCCCAGAAATTGACCTAGGGGACACCTGTTAAAACCCAATCCTTTATTCTAAACAGTCAACCCTATTACAGGATGAGACAACATGGATGTGCAATTTTCAAATGTCTCTGTGGCCAGCCTGGTAGATTTGGGCATCCTAAGGCAATGTAGCAATTGCCTCGTGTTCTCAGAAAACCAGTTAATCATTAAAGAAAATAAGATGGTATGCAAGAGATTTAAATACACAACTTCCTTGGAGGCAAAAAAGTCTCACATTCAAATGAGGTTGTCAGGAATACCCACACTACATACCTCACACATACCATTCACCACATACACAGAATTTCTTATGCTGAGATGCTTAAAAGAAGCCTTTCCAAATCTCAAAAACCTCCAAAGCCACCTAATAGCAGTGCTGTACTTCAGCAATCACTAAAGCACACACCAAAAGCAACAGCAAACATCTCTCATAAGCCTATACCTAATGGTCCCCCAAGTACAAAGCCCATAAGGCAAGCATATACTTTATCTAATACTATTGTTATTGGGGAGTCATTGGGGACTCCATTGTGTGATGCACACATGCCTCACTCACCATGTTGAACAAGAAGAAGATAATGGTTAGTTGCCTTGTTAAAGCCAGGAGCTGTAATATCATGTATGCACTCAAGTCACTGCACCCAAAGTACCAGTACGATTCTGTCATAGTCCATGTGGGTGTAAATGACTTGAGATATACCTCAATGGACTATACTAAAAGAGACATAATAGAACTCTTGGAATATTTGTCCCAGGTAGGTATGAACCTTTCATTGAACAGCATTCAATCTTCACCATGGATGATGCCACGGTATGAACATAAAGTGATTGATTTTAGTACATGGCTTAGTTTCTGGTGTCACTCTAGTGTGATCCAGTAGTTGCCAGTATGGGAGAACATGGTTAAAAGACCACTTTGCTTTGCTAAGCATGGGTTGCACAAGTTCCCCCTAGGCTTTTGGATATTGGCTATCCACCCCCTTAGTGCCTTTTTTAGGCAATGCCAAAAAGGCAAAACTATCGACATACTGGAAAAAGTCTACAAGCAACCTTAAGGTGTTACTGCTCAGCGCTAGCAGCCTAAACAAAAAATCTCCACACCCTTCAAGCCATCCTCACTCTGGAGAATGTAGACATCTGAGCCATGAGGAGAGACTTCATTTAAAATCATAGGAAGTTCTCCAGAAGTGAAAGGCTACAGTACCTTCTACACATTTAAGACAATAACAGCATAGACTGGGGCCAAAGGTGGAGGTGTTTCAATCTATGTTAGCATCAAACATGCCTTCAGGTTGGTTAAACAGGATGATACAATGGAGCTCATCCACATGCAAGTCACCATAGGTATGGTCCTTCACCACATCATGTCTAGCTACAGGTCATCATCTGTGCCCCTAGAGTCTCATGACTCTTACATAATATTACTAGTGGTACTCACCATCCAACCAAACAACCTATTCTAAGGGTGGCTTTAACTACCTGTCTATAGACTGGGCACCATACACTGCCTCAAACTCATCAGGCACAATGCTTCCTGCACTTTATTGACACAAACACACTGGAACAGATAATGCATGCTCCAACTAGGTATCAAACATACTGGATCTGGTACTCACCAACATGGGAAAACATTGCAATCCCAATGTCACGTCCTCACTAATGAGGTTGGATCACAAAGTTGACTCATTTGAAATAAAAATCAACCCAGAAAATCAATCTAAACCAGTAAAGTAACATTTAGGAACTATTCAAAGGCAAACTGTATCCTGTTAAATGATAGTTTGCCAAAATTCAAGGCTCCATCCCAACCCAAGACCACAGCTGCCTATGAAGAATCATTTAAAGAGTCACTATACAAACATGTGAATGGCTGCACAGAAGTTGCAGTACCTACCAGAAATAAACCTGAAACACTAAAAGCAAACCCTACTGGTGGAATCCTCACCTAAATGGGGTATATAATAAAAGAAGAAACCTCATGGCCAAAATCAGGAAAAGAAACTCCCTTAAAGACAAGTGCTGTCTTATACAACTAAACAAGAAAATAAGTGGTCTGATTAAGTCCAACAAAGCCAACTATGAGGTTAGGATAGTGTCACGGGCTAAAGATAATCAGAAGGTGTGAAAATAGATGAAGGCTGCCAGCCTAGCAAGATAGAATTTTGGAGATAATTCTGTCATCTGTAAATATTAATGTAAACCACAGGCTTGTTGTGTTAAATGGTAAAAATAGTGTTACATGTGGAACTGGAAAAAATGTATCAACAGTGCACTCTACTGACCAAGTAAAGCATGTTGTGACCCTTTAATGTTAGGACTCAGAGTCAGTGAGTCTAGAGTGGGGCATCCTGCCTATTGTTTTAAGGCCAGAGTTAATGGCCGGAATTTGCATGCATAAATGTCCTTTATTGCTCTGGTTTCTGCCAAGAGGTTAAGAATGTAAATGTAGTTTCTGTTAGCCTGGGAACCCAGGGAAGTGTGAAAAATGATGTAATGTAACCCAGGGAAGTGTGAAGGATGATGTAATGTGAACCAGGAATGTGATTTTAAAAACAGAGAGAATCAGAGAGCATTAAGCATTTTTGTCTTGACCATCCAACTCATCAGCACTGTCTTGCTCTATATGTAAGTTTATCTTAGACTGGTGTTTTCTCTTAGAAATAGCTATAAACTAGAAAGATTAGGCTAAGTGTTTTTATGTGATGTCAGAGCTGTACTACTGAATTATTGTAAGTATTTCTCCATGATCTCTGAACTCTTGACTAGCACTGTGTAGTAAAAAGTATTGTCTCGTGTTTTGGCTATTTGTTATGAAATATTTTTAAACCCTTTGAACTGTGGCTGTTTTTGCAGAGATAATTAAAGCTCTTTAGAGTACTTGCATGCCTTTGGTAAAATTGAACAAAGCTACTTCAATAGCTTTAGCCCTGGGCTATACTACCAATTGGATAATAATATTGCACAGTAATAATTGGACACCCTTTTAAGGGCCTTTGAGTAGCTGATAAATATTAGTGGGTGGTGGCAGCTGGTACTACCGTATAGTCTGGGCCAGCCTTCCCCAGGAGTGTCTGTGTGGTTTTATAAACTCTTATTAAAGTGTGTGTGTATGTGTGTGTGTGTGTGTGTGTGTGTGTGTGTGTGTGTGTGTGTGTGTGTGTGTGTGTGAGCTGTTTGGGCAGGGACATGAAGCACTGGTTGGACAGAGAGGGTGCTGGAGGCTTTAGCTTGGCCACTAGGCTGAGATCTGGACCCTATAGCTGTGCCAGTAGGTAGTCTTATTGGGGTCCTGGAGAGCAAGGGAGCAACCAGCCCCGGACTGACTGTGAATTCTATGTGCTCTTAAGGGAAATTGCACTTTGCTGTGTGTATTTGTTATCCTTTCCTCCTATATGAGACGCCCCTCACTGGTGTTAGTGGTGAGGATTGAGCCTCCTTGATTGCTGGGCTAGGGCACGGGCATCACAGAAGGCATTCTTCAGCTATGTCTGGAACTGTAGAGGTAACACACAACAGTGTGCTGAACTGGTGGTGAATGGTACCACCTACACCAATCAGGGTGACATAGCAAATCTACTGCCTGCAAAATTCAGCTCAAACTTAACCCCCCCAACTCCCACACAGCTCCACCAGATGAAATCCTCTCCAACATTCTTCCCCAGCTATCATCAGGGACAAGGTGCATGAACACCAGCTCCTGATAACATCCTCAGTTACCTCATGAACAGTCTAAAAGATGACTTATCAGGACCATTTGAGGCACTCCTCAACTACAGCTTTGAAACTGGCTACTTTTCAAGTGAATGGAGGACAACAAAAGTAATTTCTGTCCACAAGGGAGGACCATAAACAGATCCAGGGAACTACAGACCCAGCAGTCTAACAAGCCTAATTTGCAAAGCCATGGAACAAATTATCATAGAAATGATAAACAAGGACATTGGCAACCCATAGACACTGAACCATCCCAATTTAGCTTTAAGTGAATGACATGCCTACTTAACCTGGTACACTTGAGAAGGTCACCAAGGCAATGGACAAGGGTAAAACAGTGCATACTGTGTATCTTGACTTGGCTAAGGTATTTGATGCAATAACCCACTTAGGCATTGTTGACAAGCTCTTTGAATTATGTATAAACCATTATGTAGCTTGCTGGATTGCCTGCTCACTCACAGATAGGACCCAGTAAAACAGGTTCAGTGAGACCACCTACACCAAGAGACTGGTTACTAGGGTTACCACCTGTCCCACTTTGCGAGGGACAGTCCCTCTTTGGGCAGTTGTGTCCTGCAAAAAAATTGTATAAATGGCAAATGTCCTGAGATTTTAGGACAAAATAATTTCCTATATTTTATGTAATAGTTGCATAAAATAGTTATTCTATATCTGACCTAAATGTTGTAAGAAACAGAATAAGCAACTAAAATACTACAAGAATAAGCTTTTATTTAGGCAAACAAGTGAAGTTCTGTCCTGCGTACTGGCCGTGGGTATGATTCTGCTGGCAAAATCTGACGTTTGTACCAAAAATTTCTCACTTTGGGCATTTGAAAATGTGGCAACCTTACTGGTTACCAGTGGAGTACTCCAGGTCTCTGTACTGGGCCTTCTCCTGTTTGGAATCTACTTCTCAGAAGTCAAGGCTAACATTAAAGGCTTCTGGCGCATCACGTTCACAGATGACTGTAAATTGGGAGCTATTATAGATTTGCCCCAAGACACAAATATCTTGCAAGTGAGTTTAATACAGACAGACGACTGGTGCCAAAACCATGGCTTAAAACTCAGTGCCAAAAAATGCATTATAATTCCCATCAATAAGGTGCCCCAAAGATTTGGTCCAGTAGTTGGGATCTGGGAGCATATGTAGGCAGCAATCTGGCCTTTGACCAACATGTAGTTAAGATAATAAGAAAATCATTCTTTGTCGCTCAACTTATAGGTAAGGGTATGGCATCTAGGTCTAAAGCAGCTATACCACTCTACTCTGCCCTTACCAGACTTATTATAGAATAAATGCCTCTTTTGACATGTATCTAACCAGACACTTGCAACAGTTGAAATGCCCACAAAAGTTTCTCTTTTTCTTCTACTTTGACCCATCGAAATTACACTTTAGCAAAATGCAGTTGCACATGTCCATTTTCGTGAAAGTGTATTTATCTGAAAATACACTTTTACGAAAGTCAGTTTAGCAAACCACAAAAGAAAAAAAAAACACCAAACACATTTATGCAGGAGGGCAAGCCCCTCCTGCATCCCCTCCACTACTTATATATACTAACTTCGAGCTCACACCACAGTAGGGAAAAGGGAATATTCTACAACAAGCCTCCCTTCCATACATCACTAAAGAAACTCCATACCTGCACCACCACAGGATCCCAGAAGAGACGACCTCTGTTCACTAAACTGATTTTTGCGAAAGTGCATTTTTGGATAAATGTACTTTCACGAAAATGGACTCGCGTAACTGCATTTTTCAGAACTATAATTTTGATGGGTCATATATGTATATATATATTTTTATTTTACATTTGTTGACTGGGATAGTCCGACTGGATGCATGTCCATTTTCAGCAGAGGCCCGGGGAGAAAAGCTCCAATATACTGTTCCAAGAATCCACAGTTGCATATATGCAACTGTGGACTGCATCATTTTATCACTGAGGAGGGAAAGCCATCTTTAAACTCCGTTCCTCTTACAGTATAGTCCATGTCCAAAGAAGGGGATAACCAGGATTCTTAGAACAGTACATTGGCTGTTAAACAGTATTCACTCCCAAGTACATCTACCTGCACCCAACCTCCAAGGACTCTATATTTAAGGAAAAAATAGCCTATCAGGAAATTTAGGAAAATGATTTAACAAATCATCCAATTTAATGAAAGAAAAATCATGTAAAATATCTGAGTTTTTTCTTAACTTAAATTCTGTTCATTTCCCTGCACAGATAGAAATATTTTTAAATGCATATTCCATGGTGTATGTGTTGCTATACTTTTACTGGAAGGCTTCAGAAACTCAGAGAAAAGAAGTGCTTCATATATGTGAAGGAAAACAACTATTTCTTTACACTCAGAGGCTGTAAGACTTGAACAAAAGGTATTGGGATAGGAATGAGCATGGGGGATTTGTTCTCAGTATATGCAACTTCTGCATAAAATTTCATTTCTTTTGCATTTCTGTGCATTTATTTCACTTCCTAAATCAGATTTTAAGTATGATATGACATTTACTTTTGGCAGGCTAGCAGTTTTTTATTTATAACTAGCGACACAGAAGAGACTGCTACAGCTGCAAATACAGAATAATTTAGTACAACTACATTTGTTCTGCATCTGGCTGGCAGACATTATCTTAGAAGCACCAGATAGAGTCAACACGTGTAATAAATCTGTGTGACTTAAAAATAATTTTCACATGGCATCTCTGTAGAATGATTATATAAACAAATATTTTAGTGAAAGTTTACATCTAATACGTGGGAAGATGCAATTAACTACTTTATATTGCCATGACACTATCTGTATACTTCAGCCATACCTTAATGGAGTATCTCTGCTCCTATATTAAACTTTCCTGCTGTGATTAAGCTCAGTTGCTGTGGCCTTCCGTAAGAATTTTTTTCTTAAAAGTGCATAACTGGAAATGATTATGACTAACTGCACTACTGGTTACACTGCGGTTCCTTTTAGAGTAAAGGCAAATGGAACTACCACAAATTCTAATGAATGTTAGGTAAAAATAATAAAGGTTTACAAGACAGAATAATGCAGTGCTTAAAGAAGTCTCATGGTCATTTTCAGTAAGCAGGCTAATGTGATGCAAAAAAAACTCTCACAGTCATTTTCAGTAATGAACTAGAATGCATTCTTTAAGGTTTTGAAGCCATATTTGGACAGATGACTATTGTTACGGGAGTAAATTTACTGTTTTCCTGGAAGAGAAATAAAAGTTGCATGCTTAGATACTGCATTATCAGGGATAATAAAAAGAAGTGTGTGGGGATGTTAGGCAACGTCTGTAAAAAATGTGCTAACATTTCCTTGACTTTTTAATATTTTAAGAGGCTAAGTTAAACTAAACTGAATTAGTAAATAAGCAAAAGACTGTGGTTCAAAAACAGAAAATAATCTACAGTGCATGCTGTTCAGCTTTCTAAAGCTTCTCTCTTCTTCTTTCTTCTTTTTAAAAATCTGTCACTCAGTTTGGAATTTCTGCTTGTGTTACTCCACCTCACTTTCCTCATCTTGCGTGGTCCTGAGGTTAATTCCAACAAGTTGAAATCTTCTCTCGGATTATGCTACACCTACATAGCCCACGTGTAATGTATTTTATCACTGCTGAGCACACTTACTATGGCGGTTTATTAATAATTCTACTGAAGGATGTGCAGTGTGCTGCCAGGATAAATATTTCTTGTGGATATAATGAGCAAGCTCCATCAGCAAATCTCTTCCCCATTCCTCTGCACCCACCGCGACGTTAACATAGAGGACGTCAGCTTAAATTCTGTGGTGCTTGGTAAAAGTACAGGTAAGTGTTTACTAGCATTTGTATATTATTCCTATAGTGCATCTGTGGAATGCAGTAGGGGAGCTTCTGTAACCAGTGATGTCTTTCTCATCATAAGAATGGCTCTCTGTGAGAAAGTAATCTAAATTTAATTAATGACATTGTTATTTTGATTTATATGCAAACTTATATACGAAGGAATTTATACTGCTCAAAGTCTACCTTTGTTATGATATGATTATGGTTATAAATACTTCTTGTCTCACAGGAACAAGGTGAGAAAATGATCCTTTGTAACCTTTTCAAGATATAAACTGAACTGCAGAATTATTTTAAAAAGTTGTATATGAGGTATATCAAACAGTGCATAATTGAATAATATACATCTGTTTATTTTACTGACACTTTGGCTGGTTTCTTAGACATCCTTTATCTATTCCAATAATTATTGATCATTTGTTTCCTCTTAATAGTAGATATGCAGTACAATAAATCTGCATTTTCCCTTCTGGTACTTTTCAAACATTTACAACATTTTCAGCATACCCTAGGATTTACAATTCCAATTAAAGTATTTTGTATTATGGCACTTTCCTTGTGTTGAGTTATGACTGCAATTGATAGATCAAACAGACTTTGTACAAATGAATTTAACAGCATCCTAGTTTTACATGTAGCATTTTGAAAGGAATAGGGATCACATTCACTTGAGTATACATTCTACAAGGGTACAGACTGAGTGCAGGTGAAAACTGCATAGCTCACTTTATTTCAGAATCTGTCCACTTATGTATTTTGCACTGGAAACGTCAACCCTATTGTCATGGAAAAGATAAGGAGTCCATTTGAGTGGAGGATACCTCTCAAGTGATGAATACCCCCCTAGAAATGGAAACTCAAACTTTTTCATCTAACCTTTTTATTTTGCTCATCACCAGAAGTTGGGTACTATCAAAGGTGATCATTATAGGGAAGGTTCTGCTTTCCCCGAGGTGCAATTAAGTAAGAACTGCTTATATTAAGGAGCAGTGCATGAGAGTTGTAGGAATAAACTTTGGATCCAACAAAGGCACATTCTATGAATGTCATTTTGGACTATATTTTTTATTATAACTGGCATTCACACAAGTGGTCATCAAACCACTCAGTAGACCCTTCATAATCACTTACCTTTTTACAAATCTTCATTATTTTCTCTTGCACTGGATCCATTACCTGCCTACAGTAAATTATTTTGCCAATTAATTTTGGTGTTCATTACATGTAGCAGCCATTTTCCTAGTTACCTCCGTGCACTTGTTAATCATCCATCACACATAGGTAAATTATTGTAGTGGATGGCTGACCTTTTCCACAAATGCTAGGCAAGGGTAATGACCCAGAGCCATATAGGACCAGAAATATTGATATTGCTTAGGCCAAGTGTGGGCAAGGAAAATAAAGTCAACTTAATATGATTAAAAAGGGTCACTTCATACGTCTGTGATATGGTTTTCCTGTTAAGAGTATGAATCATATTTTTATATCATTGGAATGCAACTAGAGGGGAAATGTTTATAAATGCAGAAGATGCATCACTTTTCAATACTAGTAATATTCATATAGAAATTAAAGTGCACAAATGATGTGATGAGTAAACAAACCAAAAGAGTATGAAGAGTCTGAAAATTGCTGTACAACATTGTTATCAGCAGACTGAACTGTTCTATGATGGCTTCTTCTCAGCTCGAAACACATTTGGCAAATAATAGTCTTAGCAATACTTATCCATGTGGAGTTTTATTTTGCAGATCCATTTGGTAAAACTAAAATCATAACTAAAATCATACCCAAACCATGGTTGTGTGATATATAAGTTATGGCCTTTTTGGATATGTTCTAATAAAGTTTGTATAGTTTGGTTCAATTCACAACACACTGCATATTTTGGCTTGCCAGGGCTGTCTGGGTCAAATCTTGACAACAAATAATTTCAAATAAAGGCATTTTGGGGTTGTCTTGGATTTTCATAAGTCCATCCTCTGCAATGAACAACAATGATTGAATACTATTACTGCTCAGTTACTTAGGTTATATGCTTTGCTGCATTTAGATAAGCAAATAAAAGTAAATGTATGACTGAAGTGGGTATATAACTTTATACCATTGGATTTTTTTTCATATCAATATATTTTAGACAAGCCTTTATAGAAGAGTTAATGTATTACATGTTTGCTAACTTTTGACTCAAGCTCATTTTATTGTGTCTAGGTGGGCCTTTCTACATAATCTCATAATCTGTTGTTGGTCATTCACATACCACATGTTTGTAGTCTAAACTAGATAAATGTTATTTCAGGTTTGTAGGTTCTAGAGCAAGTCAGACAATTTGACAGAAAGTATCTAAAAACTCAAAAACAGATGCATTACATGTTATGAATGACATGCTGGAGCCAAAAAACAGTTAATCTAATCAGTTGTTAGTATCCTGAAATAATTACCTAATTTTGATTTTAGATGCCAGTGGAGAGAAACATGTGAACAGCCTAAAGTTGGTCTTCTTTCTCCATTAGTATTAACTTAGATTTATAGGGTCATATGTATTTGGTAGACATACAGTCCTGGAGACCATTGAGAAGCATAGACCAAATTCTAAATACTTCAAAGGACTGTCTGATTAAAGGACTTTCTTCAAAGTCACAAATTAGACAAATGATGGCTGAGGGGAATCAAACCCTGTACTACAAGAAGTAGCTTGTTAACAGTTCACAGCTTTACTCATCTGCATTAACTGACAGACTAATAAAAAGATCATGAAACAACCACCCAAGTCTAACAATGAACTGCCCAATTCAATCCTTATGGGACTTGAACCCATAACCTTCATCCCTTGTCCAAGGGATTTCATTTATATGCTGAGCTACAGAGACCTGATTCCTTGTATACTTGAAGTCAGTACTTCATATTCATATTCATCATTTCAACTATTTTCACAGTAGGTAGGAACATTTCCTGGAGGTTTAGAATATGTTCTGGGGAAAGAGTCAACAAATCCTGGGTAGGTCTTGCATTTAAAGTATATGCCATTTTTAATATAGTTTACTTAATAGTTTTAGTTTTTGAAAGAGTAGCCTAATTTTCCTGATGCCCTTTGAATAACACTTCTTATTTTTGAATGGCTGAAAGTAAAATAAATAATTTTGTAGATTTCATGATCTGCAACTGTTGTGTGCAACTACAGCTCTAGTTTCTCTGATTTCTTTTTTGACAAGGCTGCCTTCTGTACTAAGGCTGAGTGTAATTCCAATGCCCATGATTTTCAATGGGCACTTGTATTTCTTGTACATCTGTTAGACATGCCATTTGGTGAAATGGTGACCCTGTAAACTACCTATTAGTATGCATGCAGTTTGTGAGTGACTACATGTGTGCTTCCTGTGATAGACTAATGCCCCTTACAGGACTTGGTTCTCTGAGTTACATCTGTACTGCATGTCAGGATAGGCTTAAGGTCCCATGCAATCCTGAAAAAGATAAAAGCAGTTATCAGAGAATGAACAAATGACAAGCCTGAGGACAGTATGCTTGCCATATTCAGTAAAACATGTCTGTTATTCTGCACACCCAGTCTAATTATTGATCATGTATTTGTGACTGGGATGCATATTTGTGTGATATTTTTGTACTATATATTATGAAGTTTTCTCATGAAGACCAAAACACTAAAATTTCAAAATACTGAAAACTTAAAGCACTGAAACTGAAAACACTGAAAACACATATCATACATATACTGAGTTTAAACAACATAAATCATAGCACTTTCCATCAAGTGTAAGAAGGGGGGCAAGCCCCCCTGCACCTCCATGTGGTGGACTGTGCCTCCCACGCCCCCTGCTACTAAAATATATCAACTCCAAGATTGCACTTTGTTTAGTGAAGTGCAATCTTGGACTTGATATATATAAGTAGCAGTGGGTGTGGGGGGGGGGTGCAGGGGGGCTTGCCTCCCTGCTTACACTTGGTGGAAAGTGCTATGATTTATGTTGTTTAAACTCAGTATATGTATGATATGTGTTTTCAGTGTTTTGAGTTTTCAAGATTTTGAAGTTTCAGTGTTTTGAGCTTTCAGTGTTATGAAGTGAATATATATATATATATATATATGGTTCCCATTCAGAAGCCTGAAACATCATAAGCCTGAAATGAAACTCAAAATCCTGAAAACACAAATAATGCTAATATGTCACTATAAAGACACTAATATCTACCAACTGAAATGGGAACCATATATATATATATATATATATATATATATATATATATATATGCATAAATATATGTGTGTGTGTGTGTGTGTGTGTGTGTGTGTGTGTGTGTGTGTGTGTGCACTATATCAGAGATGGTTTCAAAAACATAAGACTGTTCTACTTATTTAACCTTTTCAGGTGCAATGATCTACTGGAGATAGTCTTTATCAAAGTTTTTAATAGTTACTTGTGGAGTCGCATTGTGACAACGCACAGGCTTAATTTGTTTTTTCAACACATCTGTCAGTCATTGTTCAGTGTTTTTATTAGAGCTCCTGACTGACAATGGGTGGTATAATTGTGGGAAACTCCTGCTACTTTCATTCCAGACAAGGAATGAAAAATGTAACATTTATAGTTATATGAAAAAGTTACAGCTGTAGAACAGTATTTCCTGTTATGCAGTAATGTCTGTAGTCACAGTTTTTCTTCAAAGCATTGGACAGCACTGTGGAAATCCACCATTAAAGGTAGATTACTACACTACACTGAAAGCCATCAAATGTCTTAAACGTCCTGTGACACTCCAACACTGGACCAGTAATCAGACAGCCTCAAGCTTCACCAGTGATGACAGTGGGGGAACGTTCACTGGGAGGATAACAGGTACACACAGTATTTACAGATACAGCTCTCTGCATCAAGTGCAATTTCCCTTATGAGCCCATAGAGACCACAATCAGTCTGGGGCTGGTTTCTCACTCTTTCTTCAGATCCCCAATAAGACTCCCCACTGGCACAGCTATAGAGTTGAGTCCTTAGCCAAGGTTCCAAGCCAAGTCCTCCAACACTCTCTCTGTCCAAGCAGTGCTTTGTGTCCCTGCCCAAGTAGCTGACGCACACACAGTCTTGGAGATTTGTTTTACACACATGCACACACACACACACACACACACACACACACACACACACACACACACACACTTGGAAAAGGCTGGCACAGGTTTACTAGCTATGTCCCCTTCTGCTCATATTGCAAGGCAGTTATCAAGGCCACTAGACCCCCTTATCAGCTACTTTAAGGCCCTTAACAAAGGGTGTCCAATTTTACTGTGTAATATTAATACTAGTACAAATGGTAGTTTGACCACGAGCAAGACTGTTAGGAGTAGCCCACACAATGTCACCAAATAATTATGCAAGTAGTCTCAAAACTTAAATATCTCTACACAGATCAGCCACAATGAAAGGTTTAAATATATTTAATAATAAATAATAAAAGAACAAGACAATACTAAATATATATTCACAGTGACATCAGAGTTCAAAACCACAGGAAATATTTAAAACAACATTGCTGGACAGTCTCAAATAAATAAAGAAACATATCTAAACTAAGCTTCACTGTATTCCTGACTGAATCCAAGATAATTACTATAATCTAAGAACTTACTAATAGAGCAAGGCAGATGTGGTGAATGGATCTTCTAGATGTTGTCAGGTCCAAGATAGAATGCAGAATTCTCTGTCTCACTAAGAGACTTCTTAAAATAATATCTCAAATATTACTGCTGGGATGGCTTACGGAATAACGTAATTTCTTGTCATCTGACTTCCAGTTCCCAAGCCAAACCCCCCATTGCTGAAGCTGGCAGTATTTAGCATCTACCTGTAAAAAATACAAACAGGGGCTTCTCCTCAGATCTCTGGCATATGCTGGAAGCCATAAAACAATTACATTCCTTAATGCTTTCAAGACTAGTAATTAATTCACTCTAAAGACAATACAGCAAGTTTCCTAGTACAGACATTGTGCCTCTTGTTGCATTGAAAACTGAAATATATCATCTTTTATGGCCAAGCCATAAAGTAATTTAATATCAGCTATTTTCTGAAGTTTGCTGGACCGAAACCAACATCCTGCATTCCAGTTTCCACTGTCAAACTATATACATTTAAACAGTTGCAACAGTGCATGTACATTTCTGCTCTCCTCCAGAAGGGCAAATTGTGGATCCATTTTAAATACAAGCATTTTACAAATACCTTTTCAACACACACGTCTGTACAAGCAGTTTGGTATACACATGACATGCAGTTCTAATAATGTGCAACACAAGAATCCTAAATAAATTATCAATATTCACCAATGACATATAATTACTTACAAAATTCCAGCTAGCTGGGCTGGCAGAAATTCCTTTCATCACACTCCCTTTTGAAACATGCATCAGCAAATGTAGGACAAAAGGATAAGGAAAATAATACTAGGAACTAATTACCCCAAAAGCATAGAACTCCAAAATAAATAAATAAATAAATAAAAATAAATAAAGCATCCATGCATTAAAAAAGACTGCAGTACAAAACTGCATCACGTGATACCAATTTATATGTGTGAGAATTCCCAAGTATGCTGTGCAAGTATAAGCAGTGTACCCATATGAGAGGCCACAAGAAAGTGCCACAATTGCTTAATATTCGTATACCAAAAAGAGCCACATGCATGCATTAGACTGAAATGTTCTTTGTACTTAATTCAGCAAGATAAACATGACACATACACCTGAGCATCTCACAACAACAAAATGTATATACGTAGCTTCAAAAAGCTGCCTATCAGGTATTATACTAACCAATAAGCACCCAAAGAAATCTGTGTAAATACCCATGGAATATTCACAGTAATTCAGCTATTTGACCATACCACATAGTGACCAATATATGTTTGTGTGCATCTAAATATACTGATGAAATGCTAGACATCAGAGAAGATTTGTTAACCACTCAAAAGGGGGGGGGGGGTTATAAAACCCATTGCCTGAAACTACTAAATTAGGAAATGTAAAACTAAGTAAAACTCATGCAAGACAAGTTAGAGCTGTGTCTAATCAATTTTATGGAGCACAGATTAGCCCACACTGAATAAAAGTAGTAACAGTTTGAAATGTCTTGTTTCACTTAAAATTATAATATAAAAAATTATCAAGCAGTCAGAATGGATCAAACTTCTAACACTGAATAGTTTAACCACTCACTCAGGACCTAAATCTCATCAACTAGATCATCTAGACTGTATGTGTAATGAAGAAGCTAGGAAAAAAAGTGTAATCAAACAAATTATCATAGTGCAAACTGATGGAAAAAATACAATATATTTGGAGAATTTGGAAGAAATGAGTCAATCAGGTCAAGAGAAGAGGACACTTACTGATAGGCTTATGCTGTTTACAAGTATCCATTCACAAAATTCTAAAGCCACTTCAACTTCTATGTTGGAGAAAATATTTAGGAGGTAAAACAATATTGTATAGTAAGGACCAAGTACTTTCATTTTGAAACTGGGGGAGGAGATTTTATTAAATCTCAAATGCTCATAAGGGAAGCCAACACATTGGAGGATTGGGAAATGATCCAATGGTAAGTTGCTAGGGTTAAAAAAGCAGAAAAGATCAAATAGTGCTAGAGGGGAAAACTACCAAACAGTCCATGTAGGATGAGCTAAAGATGGGTCTATGGGGATTAATAATCATTTAATGGCAGTGGGAAAAGTGATAGCAATGAAGAGAAACGTGGGAGCGTAGACTATAAAGTGGGAGGGCATCATTGGAATAAATTCATAGGAATAGTGTATACATGGAAAAGGGAACAAAAGGAGGGTAATATAAGATATATCAAGGCTGTCTTTGGTTCTAGACTACTAGTATTACCTAAGTTCTTGCTTCCAGACCATGACTATTACTGAAGCTCGAACCAGTTAATTGATATTGTCAACTATATCCTTATTAAGCAACCAATAACTCCAGCAATCCACATGTTCTACTCCTTCATCATCTCGTATGTTGACATCTTCTTTCTTCCACTCTTCTCACCCTTGCTATCACTTTTTACACCGTCATTACTGATTCTCTTCCATCTGTCATTCTTCATCAGTGTGCTGCCATTGCAGAACTCAATAGATGCACGGCATTCTCTTTTCTTTCCTCAGCTTTTTCCCATCCACCTCTATTCACAATCATTACTGTATATACGAGTAATTAACCCCACCCTTTTGCTATCCTTTTTCTTTATTGTAAATAGCTTAAGAAGCTTGTTGTCATAGATTTATCAATCATGGTATAACTGAAATAATTATCAACCAACAGGTTATGTAACAAGACAGTGTATGGATTGGGAAATGTTTTTATAGAGAATCATCTAACTGTAACTTGGTCTTTCTGCGTATTGTGCCCGCTTGTTTTTTTTTCTGTATCCTTGGGGCTGAACCTGCATAAAATTAATAAAATTCAGTAGATTAGTATTCTATCCCAGTTAACAAATAAAATTAATAAAATAAAATAAATGTGATATAGAGGATTGGTAAAATCATGGTTTATAGAAGGCTAAAGAATACACTCTATGAAAATGGAGGGGGATTGGTGGGCTTTTTGGTACATGAAAAAACTGAGGAAATTGCTTCAAGATTAAGAACAGCTGAGCTTACAAGTATGCAACAAAGTCTAGAAGGTGTAGGAATTTTCTTGGAAGGGTTAGCATCAGTGTTTTTATATCCCATGCAGACTTCAGAGAATTGTTTCTGAGTTAAATAACAAATGCTGGAAGTATGATGGGAATGTGAAAGTTAATTGGGAACATGTTTTTTTTTTCACAATATAACAAGCAAGCAGATTTAAAAAATTTCATATATATTACTTGTCAAAAATGTTGGGGGGGATGAACTGTTTTTAGCTAAGGAAATGACGATTTTGATCTGGACTATAGGATCTGAATTGCCTAGACATTCTAAGGCTTTATTAAGTTTAATACTATTGACTGCCAAAAAAAAAAAAAACAATTACTAGAAAACAAAAATCCATATCTAAACCTGCTGTAATTGAGCTACTTAATATTATTAAGTAGATAACTGAACTGCAGGTAGGATGTTTAGAAAAGGGTAGGAGTAAATGATATAGTAATAAATGGAATTTGTGTGAACAGTGCATACAGAATAATGTTCGGGAGGAGGAGAGAGGTTTTTGGGGAGGCATGAATTGAGTAGTTTATGAAATGTTAGAATGAATGATAATTGTCAAGAAGAAAAAAATATATTTATAATACATGAAAATAATAAACATGTTTCTATGTTTTTTCTTTTCTATAAATGTATGTGTCCCCATGTCATTGCTTAAAATGTGAAGATTTAATAAAACTCTTAGAAAAAATAAACAACTAGGAGATGATGATGCCATCGTGGAAATGCATTGAGGCTGGACAAATGATTGAGCCCAAAATGTTCACCAATCAAAAAAAATGAAATCAGTAGCTATTAAACATCACTCAAAGCAGAGACTGGGCCAATCAAAGATCTAAACGGTGAGATGATAATGATACTGCAAACTATAACCTGTTGATTAAACATCACTCAAAGTAGAGACTGGGCCAATCAAAGATCTAAACGGTGAGATGATAATGATACTGCAAACTATAACCTGTTGAAAAAGGCTATTAAACATCACTCAAAGTAGAGACTGGGCCAATCAAAGATCTAAACGGTGAGATGATAATGATACTGCAAACTATAACCTGTTGAAAAAGCCATGGAAGAATTTAAGGTCCCCAAGGGATTTTTTGTGGGAATGCTGCACAGGAGCAGAATATCAGCATAAGAAGCTCCAGTGCCAAGTGCGAGTCCATCACTTGGTATTGATCCATCAAAACAGTGGGTGTATCTATGAGGGAAATAAAACAGGAATGGGAGGAGGAGGCAAAAGATTAGGGGAAAAGGCCATGGGCTTCAAGGGACATTGGGATGAAGTCATTTCTTTGCAGCACAGCCAGAGTAAGTTGATGTACGTATACCAGAATAGCAATAGCGTGCCGGTGGTTCTTGAAATTTTTGAAGGGAGGAATACCATAAATTGATATAAAAGAGGATCCAATCTTGTTGCCTATGAGCAAATATGTAACCACTCAGGAACTGTATAAGCTATCTTGTTGAAAGAGAGAGTGCAGCTCAGACAGGGACCTTAGTAAGAGAAATGTTGGTGACAGATTAAGCCTCAAAATGAGAAGCCAGCCACTGTAAATGGAGAAATGAGCAGTGTTTGCCATCTGGCATACCGCCTAAGAGTGTAGAAACCCATCAAACACAATGGAATCATGAAATTTTAACCTGCTACAAGAAAGAAAAGCAGAAAATATTTGTGGGCAAATAGATCAACACAAAAAATAATGTAAAAAAACTTGATAGCAAAGATGATCACAAGAAAAGAGTGAGAAATAGAAAGAGACCCATACTCCAGAAAATGGTTTAACTATAATATTGAAAAACTTTTATCTATTTACATAAAAGAAGAGAAATTTTCATAAAAGCTAACAACCGAAGTGGTAGGAGAGGGTGGTAGTAACAGATGTAAATGGGAGCAAGAAGGTGTTCCGTGGAAGGGTCATAGGTAAAAACCTAATTTTTAACTGAGACAACAGGGAATGAATGAACCCCAATGGAAAGATGATGAACCAGGTAGCATAGTAGTAGACCCCCCCCACTAGTAATGGACTTCTGCAGATGGTCTTGTAAGGCATAACTGTTCAAATGGGTATGATGAAGACAAACTATTTGGGGTTGAGGGCTGTGTAAGCTATGAGACCTATTACGAAGCCATGGAATCTTTGTTCCTATCACTAACCTCTGTTAAATAAGCAGAGGAAATTTCAACAAATAACCCAGAAATCAGTAGAAAGGGGATTACATGAAAGAAGATACAAGAAAGGAACTAAATGATGCCAGTGAAAAAGAGCAGCTCATTTAAACCAGACAAAATTTAAAAAATTGCAGGGACCAGAATAGTATGAAATATAATAAATAATATAGTCACAATTTTGAATAAAATATAAAAAAATATATCAGTATGTTAAAAACAGGGCAGCAGGAACTGTTGTTCTGAATAACCAGCTGTAAACCACTAATGAAACATAACAAAAAACGCTAATAACAAAATGTCAGTGAAATGAAACCTGATAAAACATGAGATTATAATCATAAAGTTCAAAAATTATTTCGGAATCATTCATATTACAGAAGGTCTAAAATGCTGGAGCTTTAATTATCACTGTTAAACCTTAGGAACCTGGTGGTGCTGAAAACAATCTATAGGGTTCATGGGAAAAGGCCGAGGCTATGTGTATTGGTTGTTTCTGTTAATTTTGGTGTTTCAGGTACTGAAGCTTGAAAATAAAAATGTACTTAAATCACAAGCTGTGACTGGAGTCCTTTTCATAATTAGTTATCTATCTTACACCTGTCAAGTACTAGCACAGGCTCTGGCTTCTCTGACATTCAGAATAGGATAAAGTGACTATCAGAACATGAAATTTATTTAGACTTTGTTGACTGGGTTAGTAATTACCTCTTTTTCAGGGGAGACCTGAGGTAGTATTCATGCTGACTAGGACAGGGCACTGGAGAACTTATCCTACTTGTGTGTACGGGGGACATGTTTGTCCGGGGCTCTTTTTACTTCCTGTTTCCAGTCTGGGCACAAAGGTGGCTCAGAGAAGCAGGAAGAGTGATTTGTGAAGAAGGAAGGAGAAAAGGAGTATACAGAGTATACAGGACATGGAGATCTTGCAGTGTTAAAGATTGTACTGCATTTCATTTTTCTGTCTATTTAATTGTTTCATTGAATATTGTGTCTGTATCTCTCTCTAGTTATTTATTTTTCTATTTAATTGTTTCATAGAATACTGTGTTCTCTCTCTGTCTCTGCAATAGTGGGGGGCTATTGTGTTTCACTTCATTGATATTCAGTGTTAAACTTTTAGCCTAGAGGGTTTCTCTGTATTTATAAGTGAGTCACATATCTTTGACTTTATTACTGCTCAATATCTGAGTTGTTTGGCTTCTGCTGCATACCTGCAATCAACTGCATTACTAGTTATGTACAAACTTGCAGTGTTAAAGATTGTGCTGCATTTCATTTTTCTGTCTATTTAATTGTTTCATTGAATATTGTGTCTGTGTCTCTCTGTAGTTATTTATTTTTCTATTTAATTGTTTCATAGAATACTGTAGTTTCTCTCTCTGTCTCTGCAGTTAGTTTCCCTCCCACCCTCCATGTTCTTGTTCTGGTATTAATCTTGGTGGCTTTGGAATTGCCCGCCCCTCCTGTAAATTTGTGTTTGAACACTCCTCCTGGGTCTATCTCATTTGCTCACTCAACCGAGTACAGTGAGATCATATTTTGACTTCAGACACTCCTACCAGTCCTATCTGTTCAGCTCTATCTCAGATCTATTCCAGTCTGGTGTCACTAGCTCACATTACCTAATACAGATAGAACATTTGTGAAGGGCAAGCCACTTAGGTCCTTAATTTTGAATTATCTTCTGCCACTTAGGTCCTTAATTTTGAATTATCTCTGTTTCTCCTTTCTCCCTTTCTACTTTCCAAAAAAAAAAAAACATTTTTAAGCTTGTTTCCTGCCTTTCCTGTAAGTAGTCTAGTCCAGATACAGAGTTGCTGTAACCAGGACTGTGTGTAAGCTTCTGAGCCCCCAAAGCCTTTCTGTGGAGGGAAGCCTTCTAGCTTATCAGTGGGAGTGGTAAGCACTAGGTAGCCTATCTACCACAAGAGTGGTTTCTAGTCCAGAAATTGTAGTTTACTGGCCGTTTGGGCAGTTTTTCTATCTCTTTCAACTTTCCAGTTTAAAAGCCTGCATTTGCGCTTGTTTCCCACCTCTCCTGTAAGTAGTCTAGTCCAGATACAGATTTGCTGTATCCGGGACTGTTTGTAAGCTTCTGGGCCCCAAAGCCTTTCTGTGTTGGAAAAAAGCCTTTTAGCTTATCAGTGGGAGTGGTAAGCACTAGGTAGCCTATCTACCACAAGAGTGGTTTCTGGCCCAGAAATTGTAATTTATTGGCCGTTTGGGCAGTTTTTCCATCTCTTTCAACGTTCTGGTTTAAAAGCCTGCAGTTGCACTTGTTTCCCACCTTTCCTGTAACTAGTCTAGTCCAGATACAGATTTACTGTATCCAGGACTGTTTGTAAGTGTCTGAGCCCCCCAAGCCTTTCTGTGTTGGAGGGAAGCCTTCTAGCTTATCGGTGTGAGTGGTAAGCACTAGGTAGCCTATCTACCATAAGATCCAGGTACAGATTCTTAGTTTTAGCACTTGAATTTGCTTATTCGTGCTCAGCACTTGTTCAGAACTTGCTGTTAGCACTAAATACACTACAAATTACTACAGCACTCAACCTTCCTCTTTACCTAGAGGAAAACAGTTCTTGTACTTACTTTCCTCACTTGCTTAGAGAAAAACAGCTCTTATACTCACTTTCCTCACTCATCTAGAGGAAAGTACTTTTTATTCAGGCATGTCCAAGGGTCAGCTCCCAGTTTTCTGTCCTGTCTATCCGATGAATTTGGGCATCTTGAGGCAATGTAACAATTGCCTCATGTACATAGAAAACCCTCTCCTCCTACCACCCAACACCACAACCTGTGAGAGATGCACTTATCTAGCCAAAATGGAGGTAAAGCTCTCTCCAACCAAGACTGAACTTGACAGTCAAGAGGAGAAGGTAAACACTTGCACCACACCACACTCATCACATAGTCCCACTAAACCTACACCACAAAAATCCACACATAGAAACACAAAAACATTTGCGGAGGCTCTCAGTAATAATCTGCTCAAGCAACAGAGACCTCCAAAGCAGAAACGCAAGAAACCTTCACCCCCGCAATACAACCCAAATGACACATAGCCCATAGACTCACTCACCAGGCTAAACAAGGAGAAGGTTACTGTCAGCTGCCTGTCATGTGCCAGGATCTGCCACATAACCCTTGCACTCAGGTCACTCCACAAGTACAAATATGACTCTGTCATTGTCCATGTTGGTGTGAATGACCTGAGATGTACCTCCCTTGACTACATGAAAAGAGACATGGCAGAGCTCTCCAATCTTGTAATCTGGGCAGGTATGACCCTAGCCCTGAGTAGCATCCTGCCATCGCCCAGAATGATACCGCATTACAAGGACAAAATGATTGACTTCAACAATTGGCTAAGCTTCTGGTGTCATTCTAATGGGATCTGGTATCTGTCTGCCTGGGACGACATGGTCGACAGACCGCTATGCTTTGCCAGAGATGGCCTGCACCTGTCACCCCTGTGATTCCGGATACTGGCCAAGGCTCTTGCTGCCCCTATAGTGCCTTTTTAGGCAAGGTTCAAATGACAAATTCACCACTGTAACAGGAATAGGCAAGCAAAAAACTGAGGGTAATGCTACTCAATGCTACAAGTCTAAATCTCAAAATGCACTCCCTTGAGGCACTCCTTAAAATGGAGAACATCGATATCTGTGCAGTGACTGAGACCTGCTTCAAGGCTCCAGAGAGCACCCCTGCATTAGCAGGTTATAACTCATACCTCACAGCCAGGGTTTCCTACCTTTATACTACATTAACATTTTCTTTTGCAGCTATTTTTTCTGCTGAGTCCCTTAAATCTGTCTGATTGTAACAGCCAGCTGTCAGATATTGGAAACGGAAGAAAATAAATTACATCAGATTTTATGTACTGTAGTAAACAAATGAAGGATGGTGCAGTGGTGAAGCGGTTAGTGCTGTCGCCTCACAGCAAGAGGTTCTCCGGTTTGATTCTCGGTTGGGGTGCCTTCTGTGTGGAGTGTGCAAGTCCTCCCAGCATTCATGTGCATTTTCTCTAGGTGCTCTGGTTTCCTTCCAGATTCCAAAGATATGCAGTAGGTGGATTGGACACTCTAAATTGGCCCTAAGCGTGAGTGTGTGCATGCGTGTCTATGGTATACCTTCTGAGGAGGGTTACGCCTTGGGCTAGCAACCTGACTCCATAAAAACCCATATCTGGTATGGAAACAATGAGTGCTGAAGTGCACTCGTTGACTGATGTACTAAATGCATGGGAGCAAATCCAGGATCCAGGAAACAAATGACAATGGTATCGCTTTCTCATTTCTTGTTAAATTTACTGCTAGCCACGCACAAATAAACTGGTAAAATCCACAGGAACAAGTAAAAATGAAGAGCAGGAACACGATAAGAGAAAGCTTAAAATAAAATGGTGATTTATTAAATCCAGGTAAAGCGTTTTCAGCCAGAGCAATCTCCAGCCTTCATCAGACAAACAGCATAGTCCATCAAATGTACAATTAACGAGTCACAACTCAGTTATTTCACATTTGACTCTCTAATAGTTTTACACATGACATGGGCTTATTACAATATCTAGATTTAAAATATTTAGGTGAGAACTTGCCCTCATTTGCCCTTACACTAGGGGATTATCGATTCATTTAGTAGCACAAATGAACATATTTTGTAAGAACAACCAGCACTTGTTTATTCCATATACAGTTAACAATAATATGGAATACCAAACTAGGTCTAACACATTTTCATTATTATTTTCAGATATAAACAACATAATTTCCTTTGTAAATGTATTTCTGCTTTAATGTTCCTATGGTAACAGTGTACTAGGAAATGCACTTCTTGTTAAATTTACTGCTAGCCACTAATATGCTATTTTTTCCATGTTTCTGCCTAGTGCAGCTCTGTACTTACTCTTTATTTAGTCAGTCCTATTTTCTGCAGCAGCCTCTCTTCTCTACTTCCCCACTTGCCACCAGCTGTGATATCTCTCATTTTGAGATGTCCACCAGCATTGGAACCATCTCTTCCATCCTCCTCTGTCTCATATAAATCAAGTCCCCACAAATTTTCAAGGCTGTACTTTGCTGCCTTCTATCCTTTATGGGTAAATGGCATCTTATGTTCTCTTCCACAACTGTTTCACTGTAAGAAATAGCAGACAACTTGCTGAGTTGTTTGGCAGCTCACAGAAGCTAACAGTTTGCATTCTGTCATTTTCCTATAATTTCTGCCTCTGCAGCAGTTGCTTCAATTTCCGTCCTTAGTTTTCAGTCTTCCTGTTTGGTCCTGTTGTCTTTGATAACATTGCTGTAAGCACCTCATACATTAGAACACAAAAGTTACATTTATATTTGCTGGAGCATCCCACTCTTTTGTGTAGTCCGCCATATTTGAGACCCATTCATCACAACCCTATGGATGTGTATAGCTTCTTACATACTCTCTGCCCATACAATCTAACTCCACATTATATTTAAGGTTGCCAGATGTATTATTTGCACCGTGACCCCTGCTTTCTAATAATGCCATACAGTAGACACCAACTGTTTTATTATAAATTTGGGGTGAAAAAAAATTCCAGGGCCTTCATTTGACAGCTAGCCATAAAGTAACCATTCTCTCTAGCTGTGTGATGTATCAGACATCCTTTTTATCTATAGCTGTGGCACTTGCACTATTCTTCTTCACTGGCAACCTGCCCATCCTGTGGGCATAATCTTAAACCTCCCTCTATCTGTCATACCTATTGCTCCAGAAAATACTGGGCCTTCTTTTTCTAACCCCTCAGCAAATCCAGTAATATGAACATGCTTACGCCATGCCCAGTTTTCAAGGTTTTCCTGCTTTCTACAGGTGGGAGCATATATGTCAATTTCTACCTCCCACTGTATAACTCAGTTCTATTACTGTGTGATTCTAGCATTAACACACTTGACTATCTTCTGCTTCACAGCACTTGCACTAATTGCTTCTCCTTTCTTGGTGCTTAATACATTCATGTTGATGATCAGGCCCTCTACATTGGTCAGGATTCGGTATACCTTTTCTTCTATGGCGATAGCTTAATTTTCACGAAGATGGTCAGGCCCTATACATGGTCCAGAATTCTATATTTTCTTACACAGCAGTAGAATAGCTTTCCCTTTTTCTCTTTAGCCCTTGTTTTGCCCGACACTTGTGTACCCATATGTCACTTTGTAGGGGTGCAATGCCTTTTAGAACTTTTAAAATATACTTAACCTAGGCCAAAGACAGGGTAATGGAATCACCATGCCAGTCTTGCTGCTGGCTGTACAGTCCCCTTGATCATTTGGTTTTATGTTGTAACAGAAGGATTTTGGACTGCAGTTAAATAAGAATTATTGCATGGCAAACTTAAAGAGGTTGATTTACTTATGATAGTTTATGTTTCTTGTGTGTACAGATAACTGAAAGAGAAGATGTGTTAAATATGTTAGATTATGCCATGTTCAGGAAGATATACTGAGGGATAATTGATAATAAAACATTGGGCAGTAAAGATGTTGTAGAACATTACATTTTAATTACGGACCAGATTATGGGAATGGTGAAGATGGGGAATACAAAAACAGAATAGGTAGGATAACATATGCTATGGAGAATGTACTTGTATTTATTGCATATATGATCATAGGATCATAAGCTATACAAGATAATTTGAACAGAGGCCATCTGTTGCTTGCCAATAACCATCCTTTGGCTTTACTATCCCCTCTAAGGAGAGTAAGGCTTACAAGTCCAGAGATAATTTTTGTTAGGATCCTCTGTGTTTTTTCAAGTTTTTTGATGTGTATATCAGATTCATGGCAAGGGTGCCATATAGTCTACACCGGGTCTGACCAAGGCATAGTATAAGCAAACAATTAGGTGCAAGATATCAAAGGGTTTCCTAACTAGAGTCACCGCATGTTGACCAATGGAAAAGAATAGGAGCTATCAACTCCAGTGCCCAGGTCTGCATTCACTGACTTGCTTGATAGTGGGGTGTTATTAATGCAATAGACTGCAGAAATTTGCTGTTTCCTGTAAAGGATGATACTGAGTTTTTTTGGCATTTAGATTATGTCTTGTCTAAATGCACCACTTAATGATTTGCTTTAATTCATTGTGAAGGGTATATGTATGTTGGGTTGACTTGACACCTACAGCCAGCATGTACTCATCAGCAAATGTGGTTAACCACAGATATCAGTGAGTTATCAGTTTTGAGGTTAAAGAAATAATGCCACACAAGAGGTGGTCTTGGGTCTCACCCAGATCCCTGGTGGATATCACCGGTCAACTTCTCTCTAACTGAAGATGAGTCTCCATCTCTGACAACATGCATTCCGTCCTTGATCCAGATGGCTGAAGCTTCCCTGAGAAAAAGGGTTCTCACACTCATACTCATACTCAAAAAGTCACAAACCTGAATTGGAATGTACAAATAGTACATAGAATGCTATACTTAAATATCATAAAACTGAATCTGTGCTGAGAAAAAGGACTCTCACACTGCTATACCATATCACAAAACCAATTCTTCCCTGGGAAAAAGGACTCTCACTGGTATACTCCAAAACTGTGTATGGTAGCTTGCTGGGGATGTCCATGTGTTCTAGAGAAATTAGTATCATGAGTAATTCTGCACCAGTAACAACAAGAACTGATGTTCATACATGATCACCTTCACACACACATACTCACCACTACACTGAGAAAAGAGACTTTTAAAAGAAGGGTGGTACAGATTTAGGCTATTCCCAAGTATTAAGTGATGGTTTAACGTATAACGTTTAACGTATAATATATAAATACACAAATACAGAGGCAAGTCTAGAAAGTTCCTAGAACAACCACATGTTGACCAAGATTTGATGCAGGAATGGTTAAAGAGAAGTGAATTTCAACCAAATATGAAAGGCTGTTAATGATGGCCCAAGAGAGTGGACTGTGTGCATGTTGGTTTACAAAGTCTGTTGAAAAACTGGGAGAAACAAACAAATGTATGTTCTGCAAAACAGAACTGAAACATTTGCACATTTCTTGGCTGGATGTGATACACTCATGCTAGGGGGTATGCATACTGAAAGGTACAATATTGTGGCAAGAATGTTGCAGTGGGGATTCTGCAAACACTACAATATAGAAGCAACTGAGAAGCACTCGAAACATGAACCACAAAGTATTATAACCAATGAAGTTCAGATCACATGGGATGATCAAATATCAACAAAGGAGAAATAGTTGGAAGAAAAACAGATATTATGATTCAAGAAAAAAAGACAAAAGTAGCATCCATCAATAAAATAACCTCACCCATAGTGTCTTACGTACTGAGAAGAAGTTATAAAGTATTAAGATTTGCTAGTAGACATTAAAACAATGTGTAAAAAAGAGATCATAACAGTTCCAATAGTATTAGGAGCAACACAACTAATAAAAAAAAATATTCAAGTGTACTTAAATACATTTTCAATACATCTAACCACATACAAACTGCAGAGGGAAGCAATTCTGTGCATTATTAGCAAACATTAAAGAATGAAGCAATACTAATTTCATGAACTTTAATCATATCCTGACAGTATTACAAACCTAAAGCTTTTGGAGAAGTAAAAAACAAAATAATAAGTTTTAACAGTTGGCTAAGTATCTGGTATGCTTCTAGAGAGATCCCGTATGTGTCAGCAGAGGATGAGATCATTAGTAGTGCAGATTGTTTTGCTAGAGATGGCCTACACCTCTCTGTCCAAGGTTTCTGCATACTGGATAAAGTACATGCTACTGCTATAATACTTTTTTTTTGGCTGAGTCCAGCTAATGGACATTCCAACTTAGCCAAAAGTAGTGCAATAACCAACTTAAATTCAAATTCAAATCCAAATTACATAATGTTCTACTTGATACTAAAAGTCTTAGTAATACATTTTCTGTCCTTGAGGCTCTGTTGCATTTTGAACCATCCAAGTGTGGTTAATAACTGAGACTTCTTTAAATGCAAAGACGACACTCCCTTTACACCAGGGTTATGTGCTTATCATGCATTCAGACCTCAGGGAAACTGCAAGGGTGTATTCGTATTTGTCAATGACAATATTACATCTAGACAAATACCCAGAGGCCCACAAACTTTGCTCATTCAGCTCTAACATACCCCAAATAAAACAGATTAAATACTTAGCATTTTAGACTGGATACTTATAAACAGAATCAAAAATAATTACAAAGTAGGAACCTTGCCAGATGATATCAGTGATCACTCTTTAACTTTTATAACAAGAGAAAAAACTGATTGCTTAAACCCCCACATTATAAGAAAAATACGCACCATCAAACAATTTAATCTAGACCTGTTTCAGACTGAACTTAGTGTATGTAACTGGAACCCCTTAAAAACACTTCCTCTTGAAAATGCAGTACTACATTTTAACAAAATGTTTTTATCCATTCTTGACTTACATGCTCCTGAACGTATTATTAGAATGAAATCTAATACAGCCCCTTGGCTCTCCCATGAAACCAAAAAACTTATTCTCACTAGAAATAAAGTCTGGGCCAGATGGAGATCCCACAGAAATAACCCTGATCTTCTACACTTCCGACAGCTTAGAAATCTAACTAAAAAGGCAGTAATATATGACAAAAAAAATTCTATGTCGAACTACAACAAACTCATCTTAATAATTCTAAACTCTTCTGGTCTTCAGTCAATAAACTCCTCTCCCCAGGAACTTCCAAAACACCTTCCCCACTAAATGCAGACCCTGATACCCCACAACAAACTGCAGATGCTTTTAACTCTTTCTTCACTGAAACTATACCAGCTCTAGCTAAACAACTTAATGCCAACAACTTCTGCCCACCAAGTAACCTAACAAACTCCTCTTTTAAATTTTCACTACAACCTATCTCTACATCTTACATTCACAGACTTCTTCTCAAACTAAAACCGTGCACCCCCTCTGCTGATAAGCTCCCTTCTCTTTTTCTTCAAAAGGCTGCCAAGGTTATAGCATATCCTATATCTATTCTCATAAATAGGACAATCAAAGAAGGAACCATCCCTGATATCTGGAAGGTCTCTCATATTATCCCACTTCACAAAGGTGGAAACTCCACAGACTACTCTAACTATAGACCTATTGCTCTTCTCTCACCTTTGGCTAAGATTATGGAGAAATGTATTCACCATCAACTTGTACAATATCTCTCTCTTCACAACATAATAGCAAACTGTCAACATGGCTTTAGACCGCATCACAGTACTACCACTGCCTTGCTCTCCTTTGTAGATACTATTAATCAGAACCGCAACAACAACTTACTCTCTTCTGCCCACTTCATTGACCTCTCCAAAGCATTCGATATGGTCAACCACTCCTTATTACTTAATACTCTTGAATCCCTCTCTTTTGATACACCAGCCATTAAATGGTTTAAATCCTACCTTACAAATAGAAAACAAGCAGTTCTTTGGGATAACCACACTTCTTCTCTTTTGCCCGTTTCTATCGGCATTCCACAAGGCTCTATCCTTGGCCCACTTCTCTTTTCCCTCTTCATCAATGATCTTCAAACAATAATCCCTCTAGCAACCTACATTCAATATGCTGATGATTCTACGCTCATCTGCTCAGCATCTTCCACCCCAGAACTTATCTCTCTCACCCAAAAAGTGTTTAATATCGTAGAAACATGGTTCTTCAGTCGATTCCTCTTACTAAATTCTAAAAAAACTAAACTTCTTCTTTTTACCCCCACATCCAGGGCCTCCCCCTTACATTTCTCCATCTCCTCCAACAGTGCCACTGTCATCTCACCCGACACTTCAACTAAATTGTTAGGTATTACCATTGACAATAATCTCTCATTCGACCAACACATTAACAACTCCATAAAACTAGTTAACAGAAAAATAGGATCCTTATATCGAATTAGACCATTTCTTACACCATCTACTAGAACTAGGATTGCTCACTCCCATCTTATTTCTACTCTTCTTTATGCTTCACCTATTTTTACTAACCTCAAAAAAAACAACCTTAACAAACTGGCAACCTGCTGTAATAACATTGCCCGCTTTGCTACTGGTAACCCCTACAAGACCCATCAGTGTCTCAACTTAAAACTTCTAGGCTGGCTAGAGTTTCAGAACTATCTTATGATCCATCAACTCTCTATTGCCCATAAAATACTGTACCAACCTAATAATACCCCTATACTCTCACAACTCATAATCCCCTATAACAATCTCAACTCTCTCCGCTCTTCCAGTAAACTCTTGACAAGTTCAATAAAATCAAATAACAATGCAACTCACTATTTACCAATGCTGAGGGACAAAATGGAATTTGTTACCTTCTAATATAACAAAGATTACATCATTGCCTCTTTTCAAACAAAATATTAAACTGCATTTCCAAAATCACTGGCTTTGTTCCTGTAGTAAACCTGATTAACTTTCCACCAGTACTACCTAATTTTAAAACTATCTCTCTTACTCCTCTTTGAATCTTTTCTCTACTTGCCTTTCTTATCTCCTCCCACTGCTTCTCTACCTGTTTACTGTCTTAATTTGCTCTCTTTCCACAATTAATTCCTTCCTATTTTCCTTTATTCTTATCACTCTACTTTTTCTTACCTCCTTTCCTTGTTTACTTTATTCTGATAAGTATTTTTCAACTTGTATAATGTTATTTGGACTGTAATTGTGTGTTGTAGTAATTAACTCATGTAGTAGTAATTTAAATTGAAGGGATTGCTTGTTTTTGTTTTTTGCAAACTCTATTACTAACTCTAATATATATTTTTTATATATGCTGGTTTTTCTGGATGTATCTTACTTCTGTGGAGCTTTTCTCCCCGGGCCGCTACTGAAAATGGAAATGTCTCCAGCTAGCCTAGCCCAGTCAACAAATGTAAAATAAATAAATAAAAAATAAAATTGCTATAGGACACTCTCTGTGTCCCCAGATGACCACAATATATTCCCAAAAGTAAAGCAGCTAAAGATGTTTAATAACCCCAAATCATCTGTCATTAAACATCTTTAGCTGATTTATAGTAGCATTGGAATTGCTTTTTCTTCTTTTGCTTGTCTATATGTACATTCCCAAAAGTATTTGAGGTATTAGCTGTTACTTATACCTCCCTTATAATGTGTGATTTTTAACAACCCATCAATTAACTGAAATACAGAAAGCTCAGAAGATGGGTGCACCCAGAAATTTATAGACCTAATATACAAAGCCTCAATCAGAAGTCAAAATATTCTGGACATGGATCTAACTAATATAACCTCGACAAGTATCAACCCTCTCCATCCCTGGGTTAAGTCTGAAAATAGATCTGTTGCCTTCTGTGTCAAAATCACTAAAACTCCTGCAGCCAATAATTCTGAATTAAAGAACTTCAAACAGACAAACCGTATTAAACGTTATGACGAATTATAGGATTTCATTTACAAAATCACCAGTCGCAACTATGATACAGCTGCTATTTTTGCACTGAATTCTTTGTTCATATAGTTAAGTGTCTAAGCCTGACTATCCCTTCTAGTACAAATCATAATGGGAAGTTTAAGAAAAAAAACTCTGTAACAAAAGAAAATAAATGATTAAATCATAAAATAGATATAAAACTCCTCCTGTCAAAGATTATATCAAACTGTTAGCAAGAAGCTAACATCTACTATCAGGGTGATCAGGGCAAATCTCAAACTTGAATTAACCTCTCAAGTAAAGGGTGATCATAGTCCTTCTTTAACTAATATATTAAACTGTGAAACAACACCTATAAGTGTTTGGACTTAATCCGCAATGCTACCATCCACTCTAATCCATACAGACATATCAAGTAAGATAGCAGACACATTTAGTGCAAACTTTACTCAGGACACAATTGTACATTGTCTGCTAATTGCCCAATCTCTTAACTCCTAACATCACAAAGGATCATGTGCTGAAGGATCTTTCTATGACCAAAAATAGTGTTTAAAATACATAAATAGTAAGTAAAAACAGTATTATCTTTCTAGGGCTTTCAATTTTAAAAGAGAGCTGATAGAAATTTGTTCATTTAAACCTGGCCAACTAGATGCATTAATACTGTTTTTACTTACTATTTACGTATTTTAAATACTATTTACATGTATTTATTATATTCTACATTTACATATATGTTTTTACATTACAATGAGAGTTTTTATCATATGTATACGAAATTACCGTGCAGTCCCAAAAGAATCTCACAGTCAAACGAAGAACAATGGAAGTGAAGAAACACTGCAAGATTCACCACCAGGAAACATAAAGTAATTCCTTTTATTCACAAAACGGACAGACAAGCGCTTTCACGTACTGAAGTACGCTTCATCAGATCTTAACATAATACAACACTTGAAGCATACTTCAGTATGTGAAAGCGCTTGTCTGTCCGTTTTGTGAATAAAAGGAATTACTTTATGTTTCCTGGTGGTGAATCTTGCAGTGTTTCCTCACTTCCAGTTTTTATCATATATTTATTCCATTTTATACAGATTTTATGTGTTATACATATAATTCAGCCTTTTATATGTATTTTCCTTTGAGGGGTGTGTCAATCTAAATAATGTATTAATTGTTAGTGATTTTTTTTAATTAGGTTCTTTGTACTATATAAATGGAATGTGTGATTAAATTTATTATCTCTTGAAGTTCTGAATTGGTCAGGACAAAAGCGCTTATCATTTGTTTTTATTCAATAAATTCCAGTATTGGTTTTATTGAAACTGGCCTGAATTGGTGCACTTATTTTCTGTGGAGTGGTTCATCCTACTTTTCCTGATTATCAAACCTGTCTTCAGCAATATAATTACAATAAAGGGTATCATGAAACAAATGCGATATTGCACATTGTTATGGTTCATTACAGTGAAATGTTGTGATCACATTGCAAGCAACAGACCCATAACATTATTAAAGTGCATCTTACCCTGAATAAGAGATTTTGACAAAGATTTGTGTACCCTGGACAAATTGAACAGTCCCATGTACTTTCTAACTGAAGTTGATTCCTGAGGCTTTTTTCTGAAAGAAATAATGCTAGTGGTATTCTGACACCCACACAAAAAACATGACTTTGTTTAATCCCAGTATCTCAATGTGCCTTTTTTTCCTATTCAGCAGAATCACAATTTATAAACAGACCGTCTTTCCATCTTTTTTGATAATGAGGGTCACATCTCCCACATACCATTCTATACTTTTTAAATATCTTCTAGTTTTTTATGTCATAAACATTCTGGCTGTAATCAGAAAAACAATGTTTTGATTCAGATTCTGAAATGTCTGTTGTTTTGTATTGACCTATTAACTTTTTCTTAAGCTTCACAGTTAAACTAGTAAACAAATAGCCTTTCTAAAATGTACAGAAGCTTTTAATGTCGGTCATTCAAAATTTTTGTTCTGCCAAGGAAAAAGTGCTGAAAGTGAGTTAATAAAATGCTTTTGTATCCAAGTGTACTAGTTCTGTAACACCTTTCATTTTACAAGCTCAAAGGCTTTACTGTTGTGTCCCCTATAAAGTAAATGTCAACAGGCTACCCATGCTTTGTTCTTAAGTTGCACCAGAGGTCTACATCTGCTATAATTCCTGACCTTCTTCACTGTATCTACATTCTGCCTGTTTGGTGTTCTTGGTGCATACAAACTGCATATACTGTCACCTCTCCCAGTCTCACCACATTCACTTTTCTGATCTCCCACTGATTGGCCTCCTTCTGCTGATTAGTTCTCACCAACATCACTCAGCTGCTGCATGTTTTCCTCTGACAAGACAGCTAGTGTAAATTCTCCAGTAATGTTTGCATTCACTATCTTGTATTCCTGGGAGCTCTCTGCCTGCTGCTTCTTAGTCTCTGCCCAGGAAATCTGTGAATTATCACCTCACTCATAATTTTAAAAAAGGTTGGGAGGGTGGCCTAATGGTTAAGGTGTTTGCCTTACAAACACAAGGTACAGGGTTTGAATCTCACAGGGGATAATTGGCTAGGCTTAAAAAATGGCTCAAAAGGGCAGTTAGCCTAGTACTAATCTATGAATCTAAATCTATGAATCTATAAAAGTTGCATTATCTGTACCTACTTCTGCTTCCATAGTTATTTCAGCTTCTTGATTCCCTAAATCAGTCAAATCTGACAAAGTTGCTGCTTACACAATCTGAGCGCAGAGTTCGGCTATTTTCAACTCACTGACATGATCTAGGGAAAGAGTAAGGCAATTACCTGGTACCATGGCCAAATAGTCTGCCCAGAAAATAAGCCATAGGCCTAATGAGACTAACTAAGGCAAGAAAATAAAGCTATGTACGCATGCATATGAAGATACATAAGTAAACCAGTGATGTAATCTTGGAATGCTAATGAAAAAATCACTCAGTACCCTTTGTGTTTAGTGCTGCTACTAAGCCGTGTAGTAACTGGATCGGAACTCTTCGTATGCTTGTTACTTTGTCAGTCCACATTCTGAACAAAAGGACACATGTTTTTGAATTCTGCCAGCCATTAATTTGCAGATGAGCTCTGATATTAAATGGGTATGTTTTAAAAGCATGATAGCTTGTTTAGTAGTGCATCTATGATTGTTTTTTTTAATTCTGCTTAAACTAAAGTGCATATCTGAGAAAGTACTAAGTGCAAGTTCATTTCCTTTATACTGCCTTTAAACTTAAAGTTACTTATAGTATAATACCAAACATTATACATCCTCTAGTTAAAGAGAAAATATATCCTTGAGAGTCCTGTGACGCAGTAAAAGAAAGAGAAGTCTGTGGTTCTTAGTGATATTTGTAGAAGAATCCCTCGAATTAGTGTTTGATGAATGTAATGTCTGTGATGGAAATCTAATAACAAAGATGCTGTAGAAAAGGTTATTTGGGTTATAGGCGAAGCCATTTTTGTCATACTATATGGATTTACATATTCAAATAATTTGATATCTATATGATATAATTTGATATCTAAATAATGCAAATTGGGGATTGTATATGAAGGTCCATACTTTAGAACAATTTCAGTCAGTGTACATGGATGTCACCACGTAAAGGAATGATACTCTTATTTGGATACTGAGAGAGGGTACAGTGATATACTCCTATTTTTTGGCACCATTGTGAAGATGATGTATTTTGCTGTTTAGTGGTGATGAAGCAGTCTTTACAATTATTTAAGCAGATAATCATGTGCACTACCATTCCAGCATGGACAAGTCAGAAGCAAAGGAATGTCATTATACATTATCAGGTGCAAAAAGAATCCGCCAGCCCCCATCCATCTATCAACTTTATGTAAATTGTCACAATGCACTGCAAGTGGTTGATGGCTTTGAACTTCATTCTGCCTTTGGAGCTACTTCAAGCTAAGTGCTGATTATATCCTGCTACAGCGTGCCTGTTGCGTGTACACTTTTCTTATGCTTTAATCAGTATGGTCCATTACCTTAAGCATAGCAAGCTAAAAGAGAAAGGCATTTCTCTCTTGCAGTTTTGTATTATGACATAAATGTCTCCATTACTTAAATTTCTTAACCATTTCCTGTTATTGACAGAATTGTTGCATGCGCCTCACCTTATCTCATAATACAGATTATTGTGCTGAATGTGTTACTTGTACATGGATAAATACAGTAATCCAGGTATATAATCACAGGTTATGCCATCTGATAGTCTGTACTTTGATCTGTTGCTGCCACACACATAGGTATAATTTGTTACGTGTCTGATAATAAACTGTTATATTTTGAGATTTTTGTTTATTGTTTTTACTGCCCTATGACTTCCAAGGTTTATAAAGACTATTTCTACTTTTCTTTCTCAGCATTTTAAATAAAGCAATAACTACAGTGTTTTCTGTAGGCAAATTATGCATAAAATATCTGTGCAGCTCAATAAAATTAGATATGTTTTGAATTTTATTAAAATAATGCTTCAGATATTACTTTATCTTTTAGTTACTTAGAATGCACTGGATCACATGAATTGTGATTAACAAGACAGAAAGTGAAATTCATCTAGCAGCTACAATTGTTGTTTTCAATAAAGACATTACTAATACCTGTACTGTGGCTTGGCTAAATGTACAGCATAATTGCTTACTTTCTTCTCCAGTGTTTCCTTAATAATTGAAATTGTCCTTTTTTAATCTACAGTTATGAAAAAATAAGAGAAACACATATCTTGACAATGATCACATAATTACCATCCATTTTTTATGCATTGGTATATTCATGTAAGTTAAAACACCAGTGGTGATTTTATCTCACCTACTTAAGAATCAATTCAAATCACAAGTGGATGGCTCTGTTGTACATAAAGCAATGCTAATATTGATTCATGCTGAATACTGATTTATTTAATCACAACCTTTCTTCTGCTGGTAAAATGATTGGCCTTCTTAGTCATGGTTTACTATATTCTTAGCTCAATATGCAGGCTTTCAGCAGAGTTAATATGAAGTATAATCAAGTTAATATGCACACAGACCCACAAACACATCCACACACACAGATTTGTAAGGCATTGTATGTTTGGTGTCCAATAAATCTTGAAAGAGAAGAAAGGGAAACATAAAAGAAAATATTCCTTTCTTTTTTTCAAGTTTCTTCAATTCATACTCATTTCTTAGATTTTTCACTACGTATACTATTTATCCTTTCTATATTACAATAGCTGCATATTATCTACTCTCTGTTTCTTTCCTTTTCTTAAGAATGCATATGCTATTGTAGTTGTATGTAATTGGTATTCACACCCCTGGCCCGGGTTGTGGCTAACAAGGGTCCTTGGGCCAGCTCATTTGCCTGGTTAACAAATGTTAACTAAAATAAAATAAATAAATACATAAGTTGAAACTGAAGCAAATCTCATTCAATTATATTATTCTCAGCTAATTTAGAAGAAAACTGCATAATGACAGTGGTGGGATTCTGTAAAGAAATAATACTTCCAGGAAAGGTCACAATTTCAAATATAGCTATACTGAAAGCTACAGAATGACGTACACAGATTTGTCAGAGAATTAAATATGATCCTGGTGGAACCTAAGCTACAAGATGAAAATAAAAAAAATATACCACTAAATGTTTATTGTATTAGTTTTCTTACTGTTTTAATTCTGAAAATATATTTCTAATTACTATTTTTAAAATTATCTCAATTACTGTTTTAATTACCACTGTAGTATTACATGTATGAAGCCACTGAAATAATCTGTGTATCTCTGTATATGTTTTTACTATGTTTATTTTGCAAAACATTTCTGAATAACATTGTTGGAGCTTTTCTCCCAGGGCCTCCGCTGAAAATGGGTTCCTGACCCAGTCAGACTTTCCAGGTTACCAAATGTCAATAAATAAATATAAATAACTAATAAATAAATAAATAAGGCATACCTATCTACCTTGAATGGGGACTGTTACTGCAGATAACTAATTCAGAGGTACTATTTCAGCCATTTATTGACATGAAAAAGATATATTAACCACAGCATTCCATAAATGGCCAGTACAATCAATATTTCAACTAGCTATACATCAATCCTACAGTCTTGCTACTGCAGAAATGTTTAATCCGTTTAGTGACCCAGCTACAAAAATAAATTCATTATCACCAGTTGCATTTGACACTACCTCCTTAAAGGAGGGTATGTCCACCAGATACAGGAGTCCCTTCATTTTGTTTTATATTTTATAACAATATCTCCAGTTGAAATTTAAATTTCTCCACTTTTGTCTGGCAGCATCCATCCCACCCATCTAGATTTAGCATATTGTTTGTAAGATTGCCTTTGAGGCCTCACCATAGTCTCACTACACTCCTTCCTCACCAAAGCGCTTAATATTGTGACTATTACAGATGCCTGAAAGCTCCTGTCTATAGTACTGTGCTAATAGCACTGTTTATATAGGTGAAATGTCAGCATGTGTCTATACAATTTTACTTATGTTTTGATTACTGGGAATGTCCACTTTGATTGGGGCCACTTTCAGTGGAGACCAGTGGAGAAAAGTGTCACATTTAAAAAAACAACAGCAATAGTACAAATATAAGGAGGTCCAGTTAAAATGCATAAGATAACATTTTTAATTATTTAAAAATAAACAATTAATAGTGCAGAATCTTTAAAGAAACCATTTCAGTTGAATAAATGATGGTGCTGCAAAGTATATACTATATCAGGTAGATTAGGCAGTTTAAACACTCAGCAGAGAGTAGCAAACAACTTATTGCTAATGAGCTAGACATGTAGGTTTACACAATATCATTGTGGAAAATAAGGCGCACATTTTGATTGAATACATTTTTTGAGAATCTATAAACAGTGCAGGCATATGTTTGCAAATGAGTTTACTGGTTATCATTTGGCATTGTGATAACCATTGTCATCATCACCAACCCCTCTGTGAGACTGAACACTATTCATACTTGAGTCAGGGTCCTTGAACATAGCCTGCAGTAATTCTATGAATGTTTAATGGACTTTGAACCACCGCAGGACTGCATGAATAAGCTTTGTTGAGACTTTGTCATATGCTTTCTTCAAGTCTAGGAATGCCCAGTTTGACTTCCTCATCTCTAGCTTCTTCTCAACCTTCTGTCTAACTACAAACATTTGGTCAATTGTGCTACATCCAGATCTGAATCTGAACTACTTATCTCCCTTCTTACTTTCTACTATACTGTGGATTTGTTTATCACTCACCCTCTCCAGAACTTTTATGCAATGTGACAGGAGTTTGATACCTTTGTACTGCCTACAGTTGTGGATGTCCCCTTTATTCTTGTATTCTAGTGCTCTGTTTATTCTCCAGTCATCTGTGATATGTCTTTCTCTCTCTGTTCTGCTAAGAGTATACTCTGGAGCCATTTCTTCCCTAATTCACCAAATATCTTGATCATATCTGTTGTGACCTCATCTGTGACTGCTGCTTTCCCTTTATTTTCCTCAGTGGTATTTTTACTTTTTCTAAGGTAGACTCCTTCTCTTCTTTCATCATAGGCTGTATCTGTGGGGTTTTCTTTGTTCAGAAGCTGCTGGAAGCACTCTTTCCATCTGCCTTTGATGCCCTGTGGACTGGTGGGTTGGTTGTTGTTATTGTTGGCATCATTTATGAAATATGTTTGATTATCATCTTTATTTTTCTGTTGTTGTCTTGCAATCTGATAGTTTTTCTTCCATCTGCTGAGTCACTTTCCAGAAACCAATGGAGTGCTTCTGATGCCTTGGCTTTTTGCTATTGCAACTTCTCTCTTAGCCTCTTTATTAGACAATCAATATTCCTTTCTAGCCTGGTCCATCCTTTCTGTCCAACTTTTTTCCTCTATTTGTTTCCTTTGTTTACTTCCTGGAATTCTGCATTCCACCACCAGCTTTCCTTATGTACCTTATTTCCATACACGGTTCGGACATATATTTGCTATATAGTCCTCACACATGCATCTTGAGGTGTTGCCATTTTTCTTCACCTCCACCTATTTTTACTTCTTCCTGAGGTACTAGAGCTCTGAGTATTTCCTTGAAATCTCTCTAGTCAAATTTCAGGTCTTCAGCCTAGTCTGATCATTGCTTGCAGATACTTGTGTTAACCAGTAGTTTATGCTGTGTGCTGACCATTTCAATGCAGATGACTTTACAATTTCTGATTCTACCTCAGTGCTCTTTCCTTACTAGAAGGAAGTCTGTCTGAGTTGCAGTTTAGCCACCCTTGCATGTGATCTTGTGACTGTTTCTGCTGCTGAACCATGGTTTTGCCACCATCAAGCCATTTGCCAGATAGAAATCTGTAATGGCCAATCTTGTTTTATTCCTGTTGCCTAATCTATGTGGGCACAGGTTGACCTGATATCCTGTTCTGTCTGTTCCATGTACATTCAGGTTCCCAGTTATCAACACCAATTTGTGTCATCCTATTTCATGTAATAAATCCTGCGACTACTGCCTGAATGCACTATTTTCCATGGTATCACAACCCTGCTGTGCGGCATAGGCTGAAGTTACGAATACTGTTCTATCTTTCCAATGGAGTCTGATTGCCATGAGTCTGTCACTGATTGTTATGACATCCCGTACTGTCTTCTGAAGCCTCTCCCTCACCACAATCTCCACCAAATTCTAAATCATTCTGTAAGCATTGAAACATATTCTCTCCCCGAAACAACTTGAGCAGAATGTTTTCAGAAAATGTGAAGAAATGCTGGATTGCACTAAAATTGTGGTACATTACAAGTGGGAGTTATGGCTATCAATTGTTTGTGATGCTCCAGCCTATGACAGCAGTACAGTGATTTAACTTGTCATGCCTTCAGGGACTGAAAGACAACTTGCACCTACAGTAATAGGTTGTCCCACTGTTGAGA
Source organism: Protopterus annectens (assembly GCF_019279795.1). Taxonomy (NCBI): domain Eukaryota; kingdom Metazoa; phylum Chordata; order Ceratodontiformes; family Protopteridae; genus Protopterus; species Protopterus annectens. Next base: position 329,179,687 of record NC_056751.1, on the reverse strand, counting down.
TAAAGTATTTTCATATCATGAAATAAGTACTTGTTTAATCTTTGGAATAAGGAAATTCCTTTGATATCTCTGGGTAGAAAATTCAAGTTGGTTTCTGACCATAAACTTTCTTGATATTGTTTGTTGATCATTAGAATTTACCTGCAGCGTCAGCAGAAATAACTTGGAGATAAGCTGCAATATTTTAAGCCAGTGAGCATTAGAGTACAACCAAAACCAAAACCAATGGATTCATGCAGATAAAAATAGACCTACAAATTTCCAGCTATCTGCATAGAAAACCAAGCCAGCAGATCAAAACATTTTTGAGGAACAAACAATAAAAGATAGTTGGAGGTTCATTAGACAGATTATAGAGTTTGAAAAAGCAGTGAAAATAAAGATGGACATTTTAGAGTTCCTTTAACTGAAATTTCAGGTAAATAGAAGATTAAACTTTCTTATTGTATTATTAGCAAATTAATAATGAGAACACTATAGATACGTCAAGAGTTGTCTTAGGATTTTATAACATTATTTTAATAGTACACGAATAAAAATGGTTTTAATTGCACTTAATTTTTTCACATAATTGTTGTAAATGGAAGTAAATTAATGTAGGAAGTTGTGTTTCTATTGTGGTTGCTATAAAAGGAAAGGGTTTTAATGATTGGTCGTTTTCTGATGAAATGCCATTTTTTTTTCAAGTGATGACAAATGTAGTGAATAAAGTTAAGCGTTTAAAGAGTAGTGGTTATATTTCTGTCATCATTGCTGGTTTTTATCAAGAGCTGTGGATTGGTGGATTGCGTTATTTGTGTGTTCAGCTAGACTGCACCTCCTACATTGTTGGATATTCATTTAATAATTGGCACCGAGGTGCTCTCTTCACTTTTTCCAGTTTTGGCTATTTTAAATAAAAAAAGAATAACAGACTACATAAATGTGTTGCCTAAGAAACATTTTAGAACATTTCTGTTAAAGCAGATTACATAGCATGTGTGACTAAGACTGACCAAGATATCTGTCATGTTTTTAGGTTTTGTGACGGAAAGTTGTTGAGCAACTACCAGTGTTTATCTCAGTGTGAAAACGTTTTATTAAAGAGGATTCAAACTTTCAGTGGAATAATGTAGCATCTTATGTGATGCTTGAATACTTGCTCCATGCAGGATCAGAAATGCTGTAATGGAAGAACTCTGCATGAGTTGGTCTGGCAATGTTAAAATGAAAATCCAAGCTAGAAAAGTAGTTTAATGTCCAAAGTAAGATAATGAATTTGAGAATATATTTAAAACTTGTATGTTCTGTCAGGTGGAGTAGAAAATGTCTAGAGAAGTGCTATTACATCACTGAGAATTTACATGTTGATGAGAGAAAAGATTACACATTAGTTTTGCCAGGCTATTGCATAATACTGTATTTGTGATTGTGCTGGATGCAAATTTGACTTGGGTAAGGGAAAGCAATATGGCTGAAATCACATCTCAGATTACCATTAACAATTTTTTACTGTTTATGGCTTACATGAGCATATTGCCACTTACAACATGACCAGGTGTACATCAGAATAAAGTGCTTTAGCCATCAAGTAACAAATGAGTTACTGGAAATATTAATTTAAACCTCCTATTTGTGTATGAAGAAGTCTAAATACCAAGTTAGAAACCGATGATAAAGTTTCTCTGAATTGCTCTATAGGTCAGTCTCTTGCAGAAATGTACTTGAATAGACACATCAGAAATAGATCGCACTTGATGAAAGCGAGTCTGTATGGGCCTCTTCAAAAGAAACAGCACTTTCAAAAATTCCAGCATAACAAACAAACAAACAAACAAATAAATAAATAAATAAATAAAAACATGCAACTGATAATTTAATGGAATTAGATCTTGCACATCTCCAGGATATCACTGAGAGATGCCCAGAGTAGATGTAAGGAATTATTGTGAATGAAACAGATCCCAGTTTCTAAAGAATTAAAAAAAAAATCATGAATTTCTCATAGGAAATCTTATGACCATTTCTGATTTAGACACACAGTGGCTGAAACAGACATTTCTGAAGAAAAGAATAGAGATAAACAGAGCAAAAGGCATTGCCTCTGTTGATATGCCCACTGAAGAACTAGTTTCCAGTCCTTATTTTTTCCTTCTTATGCAAATAGGGAGTTTATTGTGCCAGTGAACCAAGAACCAATGTCACAACTGTGAAAAGCATAAATGTTGGTCAAATTACTTTTTTAATCTCTGTATCATACTGCAGCACTCCTACCCAATGCCCCATATGCACACAAGTCTACTCCTTACTACAGAGTTCTTCCAATAATAGATGAGGCCAGTCACAGATCTTAGGGAAATTCTGGAGGCCTTGGCTATTTCCACCAGGTTTTTTTTCTGTTATGCATCACCTACCCACCATTCCTCTCTCCTTGTGACTAGTGGTAACATCTGCTGGTGGGCATGCAATGAGGGACACTGCAGCATGTCACAGCATATCATTTCACTTCCACAGCAGCTCTGCCATATCTGCCAATCCACTACCAGGACTACTCATCACAGTGTCCCCCAGTCTCCACTACAAATTGCTTGAGGCCATATGTTCAAGTATTTGAAAACTTGAATGTAAAAAAAAAAATCTACATTCTGTGGGGGGCCAAGTTCCCCTGAACCTCCCAAATCTGCAAATTACATATACCAACTCCGAGATCACACAACCGTGGGGAAAAGGGTAAATTCCCCAGTCCCCAGTGAACTGCGATCTACAGGGACATGCTTTAACAGGGAATTTGTCCCTGTAGATTGTGGTTCACTGAGGAATGTGGAATTTACCCTTTCCCCCACTCTGGTAGATTTTTTATTTCACCTGTCTTTACTTCTAAGCTGTGTAGCTCTCACAACAATAAACCATGGGTATTTCTTATTAAAACTACAAATAAGTTGCATTGTACTCAGTCTGCTTGCACCAAATGGGTTATTCTTGAAAACAATTTCATTTATTTGACACCATGACTTTTTTCTATTACTCATTTTGTAGTGGATTTGGAGATTTCAGTGTTTAAACAAATTAATTTAGACATCTTTCAGTACTTGTTTGTAAAGATTATTGCAGTCATAGCTTTAGATATGAATACTAGGCTAACTGACCCTGAAGTCTATTTTAAGCTTAGTCAGTATCCAAGGGTTAGAATCCAACTTTGTACCTTGTGGTTATGAGGTGAGGACCTTAACCATAATGCCAAACTCTCCCCCCATTTTAATTGTATTAGTTGTTAACACTTTTCTAAAGCTCAAGCAATATAAAGTGGTAAATAACCTGCATACTGTTTGTACACAAAGCAGTCCAGCAGAACAAGTGGTAAATATTCAGTCTTCAGAAGACAGTTTCATTACAGACTGTTACCCTTTCTTGTTCTTCCTTAGATTTTCAAACTGTATGTCATACTTTATTTCATATGGATAGTTAGCAACTCCCTATCTTATTATTTTCATGTGTTAATTTTTGAAAGAAAAAAGCTGAGTATACTTACTTCTTTATTCTAACCCGCGGTGGTGGTGCTGCGGTAGCGTTGTCGCCTCACAGTTAGACGTTGCCCGTTCGATTCTCAGTTAGAGCGTCTTCCGTGTGGCGACATGCGTGAACGGCATTCCTTCCTTGAAGGTTGTGCATTAGGCCCGGCAAGCCGGCACGTAAAAACTCTACTGCCAATCATTAGCGGACCGGAGTTCCGTTGTGGCGACCCCTAACCGGGAAAAGCCGAAAGACATAAACAAATACTTACTTCTGTATTCTCTCGGAAAAGCAAGACTGTCTAATTAATCTCTTTATGTGAATTGTGTAATTTTCCTGTAACGCAATGTTTTAGAAATGTATATTTTCAAGCAAACACCTGTATGTTGCCAGCACTGTTATGAATTTTATATAACTTGTCATATTTAATTCCATTTTCATTCTAGTATCCTTTTTCTGACGTTATCCTCTGTGGTTTTTATGTTAACAAATTTAGCTCCAGACCAGTTGTCAATAGTTGTACAGCTGCCATTGCCTGTTCAGTAATAGCTCCTGTCCATTACCTTTAAGTGTATTTCAGGAGAGGATGTGGGATCCTTAAGCTTTTTCTTAGTTTTCTAAAAACAACGGTTATTATTCCAGATATTGTTTCACTTGACTAGACAGCTGTACTGTATGTAATAACCCGGTACATTTTGATTTAATGCCTTGAAAAATGGCTGTATCATCCATCATCCCACAACAGGATGAAGTAAATCATTATTTTTCCTAATTTAATTTATCGTATTTGCTGTTTTTCATCTAACTGTGACATTTTGTGAGGACTCTACCTAGATATAAATGACATTTAAGACATTTGAATCATTCTGGCTTTGTCTGCACTTGTTATTTCATTATTTTATGTTTTCTTGTTATTTATTGCAAGATCATAAGCTTCCATAAATTGTTCTTCACATTTTAACCGATTTAACAATGTTGTATTACTGTCAGAGAATATAAGTAAGTTATTAGAAATTCAAAACACTAGCCTCGTTATTCTAATTTTGAACAACCAATAACCACACATGGTTTGTTTTGACTCTTGAACGTTCACAGTCAATGTGAAGGTTATATCAGTGGATTTGAGAAACGGTCATGGGACCAAAATGTAACCTTCCTTACTCCTTTGATTGCTTCAAATTTCTTGGTCAAATGACACCTAGCAGTTCACCTCCTTGGGGATTCAGAAAGAACCCCATTGCTCATGCTAAGGGGTGCAGTAAAAAGGCCTTGTTTTTGTGATGTGGTATTTTTGTGATTCAGAGACACATTAGCCTCTATGAAGAATACATCATGTTAACACACACACACACACACACACACACACACACACACACACACACACACACACACACACACACACACACACACACCTCACACCTGTCCTAGTGCTGTCAGAACATCCCCAGTATATCTTTATTGTTTGACATTAAGAGTTTTACTTTTAATATCCTACAGTAAATGCAAGTCAGTGCAAAAGTCGTTATGCTAGCAGCTTTCTAAGTTTGTAGGAGGAATAATGAAAATCCGTCTATGATTTTGTCTCACCAGTAATTTTGGCTTTGTCTTGATTTCTTACACTACCAAGGTGAGAGGCATGCTTACTCTTCCCTGTCCCACTCTCTCGTTAAGTCATGAACTGTTGCAGGCATTGAATGGTGTCCCAGAGCCTCATTATATGTTTAAAAAAAAAACAAAAAAAATTGAACACTAGATTATCAGTTAGCACAGTTAAGTTTATAAGGACCTTAGCGGTTGTTAGCCTAGTATATACCTATGAACCTTTGAAATGTACGTCAGGTGAGGCTAGTGTTTTGTATTCTCTTCAGTCAAGAAATGAACCTCTGAAGTGATGGTTGGTATGCCTACCTGACAGAGCAGTGTACAGTCCATATACAGATGAATGTATCCTTCTACCAAAAGAATGCTGACTCTGTCTTACAAACTTTCATGGACACCACAAGTGAATCTGAAAAGTACTCAGACCTCCAGATCAAGGTACATATTTCATTATTGGTAGAAATTAATGTAACCACATCAAACAGATGTTCCCTACCTATCATAAAATCTAAACATTTTTAAGAGTTTATCCATGTAGACCCTTAGACCCAATTATTAATATAAATTTCAAGGAAGTATGTATACAGGTTAAGCAGAAAAAAAATCCTGTGATAATCCAGTCAGTTTTATTAAGATAATAATCAGAAACTTGCAGTGTGTTTCAAATAAGATGTCACACATGATTGCAGAAACATGAAGTGCCCTTTTCACCTAGGGTTAGTATATTTAAGTATGGGGAAGATAAGACGTGAAGCCCCTACATGGGTTCATAGGTTCATAGATGTCTACTAGGCTAATGACCCCGGAGCCTTTACAAGCCTAGCCCATAGGATTACCCTGGCATTGTGCCACCCGACCTTAGTTCCCAGTGCCTCTGTCGAGTAGAGCCACTGGAGTGATCCCTGGGGTGAATTTTCTATTTCCCATCCACTCATCAAGATTTCTCTTGAAGAGAGCCATTGAGGTGCTCTGTTTGACATGTATGGGAAGCTTATTCCATAGCATGGGCAGTCTCTGAGTTATGAACCTGTCCCTCCAACATGTTCTGTTGATTGTGGTAATGAGGTTGATGTCTCTGGAGTGTGTGGTGTGGAGGGATTGGGATTTCTTTAGATGTAGCATTTCTAACAGAGCTGGGTCAGACATGGCTTTGCAAGTCAAGCAGAGATCACCTCTAAGTAGGCAATATGAGACAGAGAATAGTTGGAGTTTTTGAGTCTGTCCATATAGGACAAATGTTTAAGGCCTAGGATCCTCTTTGTGAGGTACTTTTGTGGCCTCTCCAGTTGTTGCAGGTGTTTAGTGAGGTACATGCCAAATGGGACATTGTACTCAATAATTGGTCTAATGAGGGAAGAGTAGAGGGAGACAATGACCTCTTTCTCCCTGGATGCAAAACCCTTAGTAGCGAGATGTGCCACATAGAAGGACTTCTGACCACAGTGGCAATGTGGTGGTCAAAAGAGAGGTTGGTGTCAATCTGTGTTCCCAGATCTCTTATAATGCCTTCTGTGTTCAGTGGACTACCATTAATGTGGTAATTCACGGGAAGTGGGTTTTTCCCAAATGGGATGATGACACATTTTTTGGCATTGAGCTTAAAGCCATGGTTCTGACACCAGTCGTTTGGCTTAGTGAGGCCTTTCTGTAGAATGTCAGCATCACTTGGGGAGTTAATTATGGCTCCTAACTTGCAATCGTCTGTGAACTTTGTAAGCCAGAGTCCCTTCATGTTGGTCTGGACTTCAGAGAAGCAGATACCAAACAGGAGAGGACCCAGGACCAAACCCTGTGGGACTCCACTTGTGACTGGTTGGCAGTCTGACTTGGAGTCAGCTACTTTCACACTATGGGTTCTACCTGTGAGACAGTTTGCAACCCACCTAGTGATATAGGGGTTGATGTCTAGCTTAGTGAGTTTTTCTATGATTCCTGAGTCAGGAATGGTATCAAAGGCCTTGGCCAGATCAAGGTAGGCTGTATGAACCACCTTACCTTCATCCACAGCTCTGGTGACTGACTCAAGGAAGTTGACCAAGTTGAGCAGGCATGATCTACTCTTCACAAAACCAAACTGTGTGGGATCCAGAGTTTGGAGAGTCCCTATATCCTTGTTTATTAGGTCCATGATGATGCGTTCGATAGCTTTGCATATCAGACTCGTCAGGCTAATGGAGCGATAGTTCCCAGGGTCTGTAGTCATTCCTCCTTTGTGGAGAGGGATGACTGTAGCAGTGCGCCATTCCGTAGGGACATAGTCTGAGGTGAGGCCGTGACTGAACAGGGCACACAGGTGAGGTGCCAGTTCACTCTGTAGTTCATGTAGAACACAGCCCGGGATATTGCCATGTCCCATAGAAGCTGTATTCTTGGCCTTGGACAGTGCTGTTTTAACCTGTGCAGCAGTAATACTGGGTGCCTGGCAATCTGCTGGTATTGTGACTGCTCCTTTGGGGGGGGGGGTAAAGTTGTCATTGAATATGTCGGCCAGTATATTGGCAATATCTATTGGCTCAGTATAGGAGGTAGCATTGTGCAGTAGCTCAGAGCAAATCTGGGTATTGCTGTGGAGATTCTTCACATAACTATAGAAGGCCTTGTGGTTGTCTTTACTATCTGCTACAATTCTGTTTTCATAGCTAGCTTTAGAGGATTTGATGAGAGATCTCAACTTTTTGTTGAGGCGGATAAGGGAGTATTTCCAGTCTTGGGACTTCACCTTATTCTGCATCAGTTTCCTCCTTCTGTTGTAGTGTTTGTTTATGGCAGGGGACCACCAGATTGGCTTCCTTTTTTTTTGGAGGAGAGCATCTTGGTTCTGTTGGGTATGGCAAGATCCATGCATTTGTGTATATGTTCGTACAGTGTATTGGTGTATGATTCGGTGGTCATGCAACTATTCTTCATTTGCATCGGTGCCGTGATGTTAGCCACCTCTGTTTTTAGAAGGCCAAAATTAGCTTTGGAGAAGTTTTTCATGGTGGCTACCTTTGTGGGGTCGGGGTTGGAGGGATGTGGATTTCCAAGGTGATTAGTTTGTGGTCGGATCTAATCAGGGAAGAGTAGACTATTGGTGTAGAGCAATGGTCGCCCATGTTAGTAATGACCAGGTCAAGGATGTTGCTACCTGTAGTGGGGGTAAGAATGAGCTGGTCCAGGGCATTGGAATTAATGAATTCCAGAAAATGCAGGGCAAGTGTATTGGTACATGAGTAGTTTTTTCCAGTTAATGGAGGGGTAGTTGAAGTTGCCCAGTATGAGAGTGTTAGACGTTGGACCCTAATATTCTCCAGGGTGCTTAGGAATGTGGAATGTGAGTCTTGGGACATGCTTGGGGACCTATAGCAGGCTACAACCTGAATCGCTGTCTTACCCAATGTTAGCTGCACCTGTAGTATCTTAGATGCATTATGTTGGGCAACCAGCCTGGAGGTGTGCGCATCCTTTATGAATATGGAGACACCACCACCTTTGGAGCTTCGGTCCAAGTTCTGGGGCTGAAAGGTGTGGAATGAGTTATAGCCTGGTAGTACAGGGGTGCGTTCTGCTGCCTTGAACCAGGTCTCTGTTACGGCTCACATGTCGATGTTCTTCATTTTAAGGAGTGCTTTGAGTGACTGCATTTTGAGATTTAGACTTCTAGTGTTGAGCAGCATGACCCTCAGATTGCATTTGTTTGTAGCTGTTATGATGGTAATTTGGTCTTTGGAACACCACCTAAAAAAGGTACTATAGGGGTGGCAAGAGTCTTGGCCAGTATCCGGAAGCCCAGGAGTGACAGATGCAGGCCATCTCTGGCAAAGCATCGAGGTCTGTCAATCATGTCATCCCAGGCAGACAGATACTGGGTCCCCTTAAAATGACACCAGAAACATAGCCAATTGTTGAAATCAATCATTTTTTGCTTGTACTGTGGTATCATTCTGGGTGATGGTAGGATGCTGCTCAGGGCTAGGGTCTTAACCGCCTGGGCTACATAATCCAAGAGCTCTTCCATGTCTCTTTTCATGTAGTGCAGGGAGGTACGTCTCAGGTCATTCACACCCACATGTACAATGACGGAGTCATATTTGTACCTGTTGTTGAGGGACCTGAGTGCATGCATTATGTGACGGATCCTGGCACCTGACAGGCAGCTGTTACTTTGTCCTTATTCAACCTAGTGCTTACCACTCCCACTGATAAGCTAGAAGGTTTCCATCCAACACAGAAAAGCTTGGGGGGCTCAGAAGCTTATATACAGTCCTGGATACAGCAGATCTGTATCTGGACTAGACTAGTTACCGGAAAAGCGGGAAAAGTGCAACCATGGGCTTTTAAACCAGAAAGTTGAAAGAGATGGATAAACTGCCCAAACGGTCAATAAACTACAATTTCTGGGTCAGAAACCACTCCTCTTGTGGTAGATAGGCTACCTAGTGCTTGCCACTCCCACTGATAAGCTAGAAGGCTTCTCTCCAACACAGAAAGGCTTGGGGGGTTCAGAAGCTTACAAACAGTCCTGGATACAGCAAATCTGTATCTGAACTAGACTAGTTACAGGAAGGGTGGGAAATGAGAGCAAACGCGGGTGATGCAGAGGGTTTGATTTATGGAAAAATTATGCTTTGTTGCCTTTTTCCATGTTTGTGATCTCTGAGTTTAAATCATCAGATGATTGTTGATGCATATGTTGGCAGTCTTGTGAATTATACTTAACTGCTCTTTGATTCTTCCAGGTTTCTACATCACTAGAGATAATATAGCTGTCCTATAAATGGACTTCTTTTCAGACTGCTGCTTTTACCAGTAGTTGTTCATAGGCTTATTAATCTGCCCCTTTTCTTGAAATCAGTCTGGAAAACTCAGCTTTAAAGTCATAATTTCTTTATTTCTTTCATGCAACCATCTGACCCCCAACTGAACATATATATATATATATATATATATATATATATATATATATATATATATATATATATATATATATATATATGGGTCTACTGCTCTACATCGAAAATACACTTCTTCGAAATAGAGCAGTAGACCCTACACTTCAACAAAAGTCCACTTAAACAAAAGTGCACTTTCGCTGAAGTCTAGTTCCCCAGGCTACTGTGCCCCCCACACCCCCCTACTTAAATATACCAACTCCGAGATTGCACTACAGCGGGGAAAAGGAAATATTCCCATTCTGCACTGTAGTGTGACTGCCGAAGTCAATGTTCGAAGTTTCACTACTTCGAACAAGTGGACTCGGTGAAGTGGGGTTCGAAGTAGTGAAACTTCGAACATATTGACGGATACCATATATATATATGTATATATATATATATATATATATATATATATATATATATATGTGTGTGTATATATATATATATATAACTTGATTAGCCTGTCTTATTTATTATTTATTTATTTGCATTTGTTTACCGGGAAGGTCCACTGGGCCGAGATGAGCCCATTTCAGTGGAAGCCCAGGGAGAAAAGCTCCACAATAACACTAATACAATGCAGTAGTACAGCAGTAAAAGACACAATTCTTTGTAGCATTTAGATACAATGGAACACTTACAGTACTATATAGGATTACAAGAGTAACAAATATGGACAATTAATCATAGGTGCTACGTGTTAGTTAACTAAAATAAATTAGCATGTCAGTAGCCTAGTACTCATAACATAAGTATGCATATTAAAAGGTTATAAGTTCAGATATCTAATCTTGTCACTTCAATATTGAGTTCAGTAGGTATTCCATAAAAGATGGTTAAATAAGTTGTTGTGAAACTAAAACAATTAAGGTAATAAGTTGTGACACTAAAACAATTAAGGTAATAAGTTGTTGTGAAACTAAAACAATTAAGGTAATAAGTTGTGACACTAAAACAATTAAGGTAATAAGTTGTTGTGAAACTAAAACAATTAAGGTAATAAGTTGTTGTAAAACTAAAACAATTAAGGTAATAAGTTGTGAAACTAAAACAATTAAGGTAATAAGTTGTTGTGAAACTAAAACCATTAAGGTAATAAGTTGTTGTGAAACTAAAACCATTAAGGTAATAAGTTGTTGTGAAACTAAAACAATTAAGGTAATAAGTTGTTGTGAAACTAAAACCATTAAGTTAATAAGTTGTTGTGAAACTAAAACCATTAAGGTAATAAGTTGTGACACTAAAACAATTAAGGTAATAAGTTGTGAAACTAAAACCATTAAGGTAATAAGTTGTTGTGAAACTAAAACAATTAAGGTAATAAGTTGTGACACTAAAACAATTAAGGTAATAAGTTGTTGTGAAACTAAAACCATTAAGGTAATAAGTTGTTGTGAAACTAAAACAATTAAGGTAATAAGTTGTTGTGAAACTAAAACAATTAAGGTAATAAGTTGTGACACTAAAACCATTAAGGTAATAAGTTGTTGTGAAACTAAAACAATTAAGGTAATAAGTTGTTGTGAAACTAAAACAATTAAGGTAATAAGTTGTTGTGAAACTAAAACCATTAAGGTAATAAGTTGTTGTGAAACTAAAACAATTAAGGTAATAAGTTATTGTGAAACTAAAACCATTAAGGTAATAAGTTGTTGTGAAACTAAAACAATTAAGGTAATAAGTTGTTGTGAAACTAAAACAATTAAGTTAATAAGTTGTTGTGAAACTAAAACCATTAAGGTAATAAGTTGTGACACTAAAACAATTAAGGTAATAAGTTGTTGTGAAACTAAAACCATTAAGGTAATAAGTTGTTGTGAAACTAAAACAATTAAGGTAATAAGTTGTGACACTAAAACAATTAAGGTAATAAGTTGTGACACTAAAACAATTAAGGTAATAAGTTGTTGTGAAACTAAAACCATTAAGGTAATAAGTTGTTGTGAAACTAAAACAATTAAGGTAATAAGTTGTGACACTAAAACAATTAAGGTAATAAGTTGCAGGTAGAAAACAGTGACAGAGAGAGAAGTAGTTACAGGTGAGAAAAGTGGAAGAAGATGGAGTCAGATTTTAGAAGGTGTAGTATGGTGCATGAACATAATCACAAGGAGGAAAGATGTTGTTTCAGAGTTTTTTTGAAAGTAGTTGGATTGTTGATGGCCCTGGTTTATGGTGGTCGAGTGTCCCACAATTTGGCAATAGTAAAAGAGTATAGCATCCGGCCAGCAGATAAGTTTGGTTTCTTCACTTTCAAGAGAAGCTGGTTTTCAGATCTGAGATGTCTGTTTGGGAAGTAGTGGGTAAGTAGATTGGTAAGGGCAGGGCAGTCTGATGGTTTAAATATGATTTTGTGTGCTGTGATCAATTGTACGTATTACAGGTAGACAGGAAGTTCAAGCCAGTCTAGAAGGTGTAGTGCGGAACAGTGCTGGGAAGAGTATTTTGCATTGGTTGCAAATTTAACAATTTTATTGTAGCATGTTTCCAGTTTTGATTTCAAAGAGGACTGAATGTTGGTAAGGAGAGGGGTACCATATATTAGAGAGGAATAGAATGTATCACAGTTAAGTATATGTGTCTCAAAGGATCCCCATGTAGTATAATAAGAAAAATACATTGCAACATTGCTTGTATAAACCTAAAACAGCATATGGTATAGGAATAGAGATTAGTATGAATATTGTGGAAAACAGACAAGAGAAAAGAGGAATGTAGAAAGGTGGTATATATGCTTGAATAAGGAAAGGTGGCCAAGATTGAGGAGATAGTAAGAATAACATTAAACATGAGGAATCAGAGTTCATCCATGAGGCTGTTCAAAAAAACCTTCATCACTGGATGGGAAATCTGAAATTCACTGTTGGTCTGGCCCTCATGTCTCTGATGGACAGAGGTCAACAGTAAGTAAATTAGTCCCCAACTAGCATACACACCATAATCTTTAGCTACCTTTTTACTAACATATCCACCATATAGGCATCCAAGGAACTCGGGGACAAATCTGGGTTGGGTTGTATGGCTAGGCTTGTAAAAACCCTGGTGGTCATTAGCCTAGTATGAACCTATCAACATCTCCCTGTGTATAGTACAAATGTTACTATAGGAAGGCAGTTAGAGAAACCCAACAATTCATAGACAGTTAGGGATTTTAGCAGGCATTGCAGTTTGTTTGCTCTTGGGTGAGACTGTAGATCACAGCACTGCAAACCTTCATTCTGTGCACCTGATGCGATATCTGCTAATATGAAAGGCTTGCACTTCACACTGGCATGGAGTCATTTACTAGAGAAAGCTTGCACTTTACAGAGAAGCTGATACAAGTTCATACATATAGAGCTTTGCACGCCTTTAGTTACCAGGGCAAATATGGTTCTTATTATGGTCATGGATTGGCTAATTTTTTTAATTGCATGGTGAATGTCTTTGCAAGTCACTCTTGGCATTGACAATTACAAGCATGTTAATCTATAAATCATGTGGTTTCAAATATAATGCAGTTTATCTTAATTCCAATTCCCTCTGCCAAATTTAATGCAGTTAAGAATGCAATGCAGTTTGTCATTATTCTAACACAATTTGAAGGTAAGAATAAATAACATCCTTCCATCACTTGAAGCCTTTGTTCATAGGTTCATACTAGACAATCTGCCCTGGGCATTTATAAGCCTAGCCAGAGTGTGTTTGGCTTTCGCCACCCATTTTAAATTAATTTTGCTATGCCCTTTTTCGAGGTTAGTATACTGTGCCTCTGCCTAACAGTGACACAGAAGTGATACCCGGGGTAAACCTACGATCCCCCATCCACTCATCAAGATTCCTCTTGAAGAGAGTCAATAAGGGACTCTGCCTAACCTGGACTGGGATTTTATTCCAGAGGGAACGGAGCCTCTGGGTTATGAATCTGTCCCTCCAGCATGTCTTATTTATTTCAGTGCTGAGGTCCAAGTCTCTCGAGCGCGTAGCTCAATGGGATTTGGATTTTCTGAGGTGCAGCATGTCCATTAATTCCAGGTTGGACATGGCTTTATACGTCAGGCACAGATCGCCTCTAAGCAGGTGGTATGCCACTGAGTAGAGCTGGAGTTTCTTTAACCGGGCAGCATATGGCATTTGTTTGAGCTCTTTGATCCTCTTGGTGAGGTACTTTTGGGGTATTTCCAGTTGCTGCAGGTGTCTGGTAAGGTACATCCCAAAAGGGGCATTGTACTCAATTATGGGCCTGATGAGGGATGAGTAAAGATGCACGATGACCTCCCCTGATCTAGATGTGAATCCCTTCATGATTAGGTGGGCTATATAAAATGTTTTTCTAACCACTTTGGCCACGTGGTTGTCAAATGAGAGATTGCTATCAACTTGGGTCCCCAGGTCCCTAATTACTTCTTCCATACTGAATGGATTACCACCTATGTGGTAATTTGTGGGTACTTTGTTTTTGCCAAAGGGGATGACTATACACTTTTTGGCATTTAGCTTGAGGCCATGGCTCTGGCACCAGTTGTCTGTTTCTATGAGGCCCTTTTGGAGGATGCTTGTGTCGGCTGGAGAGTCGATTATAGCACCCAGTTTGCAGTCATCTGCGAACTTGGTCAGCCACAGTCCTTCCATGTTGGCCTGTACCTCCGAGAAATATATACCGAACAGGAGAGGTCCCAGGACTGAGCCTTGTGGGATGCCACTTGTAACTGGTTTGGAGTCTGACATGGCTCCAGCAATTCTAACCATGTGGGTTCTGTCCTTGAACCAGTTTGCAACCCATCTAGTGACATAGGGGTTTATATTTAAGCTGGTGAGCTTATCTATAATGCCCGAGTGGGGTATTGTATCGAAGGCTTTTGCGAGGTCCAGGTAGGCTGTGTGGACCACCTTCCCCTCGTCAATGGCCTTGGTGACTGTTTCAAAGAAATTGTCCAGGTTTAAGAGGCAGGATCTGCCCTTAACAAAGCGGAACTGGGTAGAATCCAGTGTCTGTAGGTCCCCAATATCTTTATTGATGAGGTCCATGATGATCCTTTCCATAGCTTTGCAGACCAAGCTAGTCAGGCTTATATAGTTTCCAGGATCCGTTGAGGCACCACCTTTGTGGAGAGGGACCACTGTTGCTGTACGCCACTCTTTGGGTACATATCCTGTGGTAAGACTGCGATTGAACAGTAGTTTTATGTTTGGGTTTAGCTCTTCTTGGAGTACATGTAGGACGCAGCCCGGGACACTGTTTGGTCCCATTGATGCTGTGTTTTTTGCTTTGGAGAGAGCGGCTCTTACCTGAGCATCTGAGATGTCAGGGGGGCAGCACTCTGCTGGGATAGATATTTGCCCTTTTGATGGGGGTTTGCGCTGAACCTGTCAGCTAGGATGTTGGCAATGTCTGTGGGTTCGGTGTATTTTTTGTCATTTTGGACTAATTCTGAGCATATCTGGGAATTCCCACCCAGGTTCCTAACATAACTAAAGAAAGCCTTGTGATTATCCTTAGTGTCCTGTGCAATTTTTCTCTCGAAGCTGGCCTTAGACGATTTTATGAGTGCCCGTAGTTTTTTGCTAACACTGATCAGAGATGCTTTCCCTTTTTGGGATTTTGCTCTATCATGTAGTAGCTTCCTCCTTCTATTGTATAGTTTGTTTATGGCTGGGGTCCACCAGACAGGACGTCTGCCTTTGGAGGATTGGGTCTTGGTTTTATTTGGGATTGCATGATCCATGCATTCTTGAAGGTGTTCATAGAATGTGTTTATAAAGGAGTCTGCGGTCTGGGCCGTATTTTCCACAGGCCTGGGGGCTTTGAAGGATTCCACCTCTGTTTTGAGGAGTGTGAAATTTGCTTTTGAGAAGTTTTTCACTGTGGTTTTCTGGGCAGGGGGTGGGGTCGGGATGTGAATATCCAGTGAGATTAGTTTATGGTCTGATCTTACCAGTGAGGGATACACTTCTGGTCTGGAGCATAGAGACCCCATGTTGGTGATGATCAGGTCCAGTATGTTTTCCCCTCTTGTGGGAGTGGTAACAAGTTGTTCCATAGCATTTGAGTTTATAAATTCTAGGAACCTTTGAGCTAGGGTGTTGGAGCTAGAATAATGCTCCCAGTCTATGTTTGGGTAGTTGAAGTCGCCCAATATAATGATGTTTGGAGAGACTTTCATATTTTCCAGTGTTCTCAGGAAGGCCGAGTGGGGTTCCTGGGTTTGGGAGGGTGGTCTGTAGCAGGCTATAAACTGGAAGGCAGTTTTACCCACTGTTAGTTGCACATGGATAGTCTCTGATGCTTCATGCTGTGCCACCAACCTGGAGGTGTGGGTATCTTTGATGAATATTGATACTCCCCCTCCTTTTCTGGTTCGGTCCAAGTTTCGGGGCCGAAAAGCATGGTATGAGATATAACCTGGTAGTGCTTGGGTGCTCTCAGGAGCCTTGAACCAGGTTACTGTTACTGCACAGATATCGATGTTCTCCATGCTAAGGAGAGTTTTGAGTGCATGCATCTTGAGGTTTAGACTTCTGGTGTTGAGTAGCATTACTCTTAGTTTCTTATCCCTTGTGGATACCTATGGAGGTGGGTTTGTCTTTTGAGCCTTGCCTAAAAAAGGCACTATGGGGGTAGCAAGAGCCTTTGCCAATATCCAAAAGCCCAGGGGAGACAGGTGCAAGCCGTCCCTAGCGAAGCATCGTGGCTTGTCGAGCATGTCATCCCAGGCTGACAGGCATTGAATCCCCTGTGAATGACACCAATACTTAAGCCAATTGTTGAAATTGATCATCTTGTCTTCATATTGTGGCATCATTCTTGGTGAGGGTAAGCTGCTACTCAAGGTCAGGGTCATACCGGCCTGGGCCACATGTTCAGAGAGCTCCTCTATGTCTCTTTTCATGTAGTCCAGGGAGGTACATCTCAGGTCATTCACACCAGCATGGACAATGACTGAGTCATATTTGTACTTGCCTTGGAGTGACCTGAGTGCTTGTGTTATGTGGCGGATCCTAGCGCCTGACAGGCAGCTCACCGTGACCTTCTCCTTGTTCAGCCTGGTGAGCGGGACGTCAGTGTGCCTGATGATAGAGTCACCTATTACAAGTGTATCAGGTGTGTTGTTTAGCCTTAAGGGCTGTGACTGTTTGGCACACTGGCTTTGTGAGCTATGTGTTGCACGTGTTTTGTTTTGGGGTAGCGGTTGCTTGGGTGTCTGCTTTGGAGGTCTCTGCTGCTTAGGCAGATTTTTATTTAGAGCCTCCGAGTATGTTTCTGTGTGTTTATGTGTTTGGTTTCCTGTCGTGGTAGGTCTATGTGAGACTGGAATTGTAGTGAGTGTGGTTTTCTTCTCCTCCTGACAGGTTTCACCAGTACTGAGTTGAGAGAGCTTAGCCTCCAGTTTGGCTATATGGTTGCATCTCTCACATGTGTTGGAATTTGTTGGGAGGAGGAGAGGGTTGTCTGTGTACCTGAGGCAGTTGTAACATTGCCTCAAGATTCCCAGATTCACCAGCTGGACCGGAGAGGAGATTGACAACTGACCTTTGGACATGCTAGAATAGTATTGGGAATTCCTTTATAATTGAAAAAAAAGGGCCAATGGGGAACAAGGTACTCAAGGGAGTTTGTGAGGGTGTAGTGCTTTTAATTTTTTAGTGCTGACTTATATAATTGCTTTAGTGAGCAAGTGCCAGGTAACTTAAATGCAATGTGTTACAGGTAACTTAAATGCAAAAATGACAAACAGTAACTTTCTTTCAAGTGAAACAAGGAAATAAGTACAGTAAGCAATGCAGATGTCACTAGGGATCCACATAAGCGCTGAAAAGCCACGTTTTAGGTGGAATTAGCGTTTCAGGGAAATAACAAGCAATCAAGCATACAAACAAAGCTAGATTCAGCAGGCCTGGATCTAGTCTATGCTACAGCAAACAAGGTGTACCAATTTAGTAAGAAACAGTTCAAATATGCAGGCACTATAAGCCTTTAACCAGAAATTCCCAGCTCAGAATGGCAGAGTCCAGCTTCTCCTCCCACAAGAGTGCAGACCACGAACCCTCTTAATGTAAAATAACTGGCCTGAAGCCCAAGTGCTTAAACCAAAACTAATACACTTTTAGAATAACAGACACTGAGCCCTCAATCAGCAGTTCCCAACTTAGAAGGATGTTAGCTATCTGTCCTGCCACTACAGTGCAGAGCATACTTCACACTGCTGGCAACATGAGCATTATTCAGTTTGAGTACAAGTAACTGTCTACTAATATAGTGTACATGCTCTCCTTAGAGCTTTTATTTTCCTTTTCACCTTTCTGTGAATTGCTAATATGAATACTCATACTTTGTCTTCAAGTGAGACAGATCTATTTCTCAAATACATGCCATATCTGTGTTGCAGCTCAGAAAAGCATATTCCAAGAAAGTAATCCTCTCTCACTGTACTGTATTGTTGGCTCAGTTTTATACATTTATGCTGATAGACCTGCCAATGTATGACAACTTATTGGATTTATTGTCCACCCTGATCTAGAGTGCATTTCATTTTTATTAGGGATTGAAATTATCCTGCTGCACCGACTCTTATGTAACAGTTATGTCACACTGTGTGGCATGAATTACAGAATTTACTACCTGACACTGTTAGATATTATTACTGACTGATAATTTTAGTTTAATATACTTCACACTGCTGGCAACATGAGCATTATTCAGTTTGAGTACAAGTAACTGTCTACTAATATAGTTTACATGCTCTCCTTAGAGCTTTTATTTTCCTTTTCACCTTTCTGTGAATTGCTAATATGAATACTCATTATTAGGCCATTATATTTTTTATTTTGACTTACCAAGAACAACAGAAAAATTACTGCTAGAAGGAAAAACTTTTCCTGGAAAAATCCAGATATAGTGAATCATGGGGTACAGGAGGGCCAGTTTCTACTTCTGAATTCCCCACCGAAGTGCATAATATTCTGTCTATTCATGAAACCAGAGGCATCCTGTATCTTTCTTCTCCTCTTCCTTCATTGTAGGGCATAACTGAATGCAACATTTCACACACTAGGAGAAACCCTGAGAGGCATTCACCATGTGTAGTTTTGCCTCTCATGACAATCTGTTGCTTTCTACTCTTAGGAGCTGTGACTGATTGCATCTGATGGATGCAAATTTATTCCTAGGCACTGTACTTCCTAATTACCCAAACCATCCATGCTAAATAGGTTACTCACCTATAGCTTTATACTTTGCTTTTGGAGAATGTACTGAAAAAGGGCAAAAGGAAATCAGCAGAGGAAGGTGGCAGAAATAATAAGGTACATTAGCAACAAAAAATTGCTATGCTGTGTTGGTGAGGGAGTATGGAGGAAATTACATTGATGAGCAGAACAGCTGGGTGTTGTGAGGGTAGGTATGATGCCATTGTCTCTTGTGTCATTTTTTACAAGAGTGCAAGGGAAATTGTTTTCTCTTTTTAAATATCCTTAGTTTGCAAAGCTGTTTGTGAGTTCTGACCTATTTCTGGACTTGTTTAACAAGACATATCGACTGGCAGATTCATTGAAAGAAAAACAATACGTACGAAACCAGGGATACTGAATAATGCAACACAGAAATAATCATTAATATAGAAAGGAAAATAATAACCTGGTGATGTTAGAAAATAGTAAGTATGGAAAAAAATGGAAGAAAGAGATGTGGACAAAAGCACTGTACAGTAAAATCCAAATTCTTGGTTTTGTTATTTTATTTGCAGGTCTGCAATGAATGGTGTATCTGAGGTTTAGTAATATGCCTACTTTGAGTGGTACTTGTTTTTTAATGCTGTTTTGTAGATCTGCAGATTGACCACAAGACAGATTTAGGATGCTTCTCCTTACAAAGCTAGTTAAAATTCAGCCACACTTTTATCTTACACCTGCATACTTTAAAGTGGCATTTAAGAGACTATCGAACTGAATAATCTGAGACAAGTAGCACAGTAGGAGAGTGATTTGTGTCTTGATGTCTTTAAATGGTAAAGTGAGTAAGGTAGTTTGATTTAGCCATGATTATAAGGGTTGGTGGTGGAACACCTGGGAAGGGCAGTGATGTTGATGTATAAGGCTGTAGGATCATAGTATAACTTAGGGAGTTGTGATGATGGCAAACACTTGATGCTTACTGGTGAATGAAGTCAGTAGCCAAATACACCAAATGATTATAAGGAATATGAGGAAAGAAAATGGTGCTATGGATGGGCTAACATGACCTTCTACAATCACAAATGAGCTACTGTAGGACTGGAACATACAAGCTTTTCAGGAAAAAATAGAGCCAAATGAAGAGATGGTGGTGAGGAAAGAGTTGGAGAAGAAATTGCAAGGAGATAGGGCACTGTTGTGTTGCACTATGTTGAGGAATAAAAACAATGAAAATGAAGTTACATTTGGGTTGGTAAAAACGTAAAGGAGACTACAATCATGCACAGATCCTTATTTAGGGAATAGGGAAGGGAAATGAAACAGACGTGAACAAAGTGAATGCAACACATAATTTTGGAGATCAGTGAGGGAAAATGGGACAGCTGGGATTGATAGGGAGTGAAAATACAGGAAAAGACTAAACAGGAAGTTATGAGTAAGGAGAAAGGTATTTGGTCACAAGGCATATTGTTACTAAGGGATTTCAGTAAAAGAGGAATTATATAACAAATAGCATTAGAAGGAAAGTTTGGTGTGGGAAGAGACTTGGGTGGTGTGACTTTGGGTAAGGTAGTATCTTGGAAGAGCACATGTGGATACAGAATGATACAGTCACACAGAAGCCAGAGGAAGTAGTAAAGCAGGGCACAACAGAGTTAAGGAAGTTTTGCAGAAATACAGAAAGCTAGATGACCTTGTCTGACCTGCTGTCATTGTCTTGTCTGAGCTAAATATGTAAATAAAGCATAATGGAATTTAACAGATATCTGAAGGATTGTTATGAAAATGATGGTTTTGAGGTAATAATAAATCTGGAGATTGCTCTGAGCACCTTGAAATATATAATGGGAAGAGTCTGCATTAAGGAATAGAATCAAAGCAGATAATGATTTCAGACCAGAAGGTTAACAGGATAGACGCAATAACATCGCAGACATAACGGAGGAGTGAGCTAATAACAATAGAGAATTATATATGGTATTTTCAATCAAAAGACAAAGCAATATGGAATCTGACATATGAGTATTTTTAAATCTTTTTGGTTTTCCTTCTTTGTTCTTTCCCAAGACTGGCCATTGCCACAGTACCAGCTGGGAGAAAACAGAAAATGAGGTTATCTGTCTTAGATATGCGGCGTTGGCATTATTTTGGTATACACACTCTGCCTTGTCTCAGCCAGCCTGCAATAATGCTAGTGCAAACCTTTTCACCTTTCCAGTGGACAGATGACAAGTGAGTTCCTATACATGCATCTGGGCTGTAGCTCCAGTTCTCCAGCATAAGATGTGGATCAAGCAGGCAATTCCTTTCTCTCCTCCAGGATATTGTTTAAGCTCTATCTTCAAGAATTGTTAAAAGAGACAAAAGTAATGGGGTGAACCAAGGCCCAACATCAGAGACAGTTTTTAACTTCTACTATAAATCAGTTAAAATGTTAATAGAACAAGTTTTTTTTATCAACATGCATTTTCTGAACATTAGGAATTATGAAACTCTTAATATCAGGAATCAATGAATGACTATAATCTTCGCTGATTTACCAGAAACCAAATTTTTTTATGAGGGACAGTGCAAACTATGAGGCAAAATCAGGGACAGTTGAGAGGTCTGCTACAGAGCAGATAATGCTAACAAAGTAATTCTTCTGTCTACCTCAGGGACAAGATCTGCTAAATGTACTGGGGCCTCCTGGATCACAGTAAAAATTCCATCTCTCCATGTCATAGAGGCTGATGACAGCAACATTTGAAATGAGTCAGGTATGTAAACTGTAAAATAGGTTATGCTGCAGCAGTTGTTGCTGTCTTGCTTTTCCAGGAAGAGACAATGCTAAGGAATCAGTATTGTTGATATTTTTACATAGGGAAATGTTTTGGGATACATCAGATGCCATGTCTTTGGAGAAGAATCATCACAAATGTGGAAAAAAACACGTCACATCTTTTGTTTTAGGTTACATTGTCATTAGAATGATACAGTTCTGGAAGAGAGAGAAGCTTTGTTTGAAAATCCCAGTCTGGTGTATCACTGATAGACTTGGGTGAGACTGGGTGTGAGGGAGCTATGGTTATTCATTGGTGAATCACTGATAGACTTGGGGGAACACTGGGTGTGAGTGAGCCATGGTTTTTCTTTGGTGAATCACTGACAGACTTGGGTGAACACTGGGTTTGAGTGAGCCATGGTTATTCATCGGTGTATCACTGATAGACTTGGGTGAGCACTGGGTGTGAGTGAGCTATGGTTATTCATCGATAAATCACTAATAGACTTGGGTGAACACTGGGCATGAGTGAGCCATGGTTATTCATTGGTGAATCACTGATAGAATTGGGTGAACACTGGGTGTGAGTGAGCTATGGTTATTCATCGGTGAATCACTGATAGACTTGGGTGAACACTGGGTGTGAGTGAGCTATGGTTATTCATCGGTGAATCACTGATAGACTTGGGTGAACACTGGGTGTGAGTGAGCCATGGTTATTCATTGGTGAATCACTGATAGACTTGGGGGAACACTGGGTGCGAGTGAGCTATGGTTATTCATTGGTGAATCACTGATAGACTTGGGTGAACACTGGGTGTGAGTGAGCCATGGTTATTCATCGGTGAATCACTAATAGACTTGGGTGAACACTGGGTGTTAGTTCTGTACATATTGCAGGATTTTGTGTGAGGCCTATTGGTTTTATGATAGAAAATAGATTGTTAAGCAGATGTTTACCCTGGGGAGTCACAGGAGCATAACCAGTGTTCATATAGTGTGTTTTCAATAGTTTTTTTAATTGTGTAGCAGAGCTATTAACTTAGAAATTAATTAGATTAGAAATCTTCTTGCTGCAAATCTTCCTCTGTCTCTGATTAGAATATAAAATACCTGATCATGTGCCATTTTTTTCTTTTGAGCATTTTATAATACTGAATACGGCTAACTTCAAAGAGCAGAAACACAGGTTTGCTTTTACCATGCTCTTCTAACCTCTCCAAAATGTTTTTTATTGGCTGTTTTGGGCTGCTTCTATCCCTTTCAACTTTCTGACTTAAAATACAGTGTTTGCTTGGGTTTTGGCTTGTTTTACCTCAGCGGATCCTGTTTGGGTGTCCTGCAGAATACAACAGTAGCAGAAAGAAGAGAGAGAGAGAGAGACTTTTCCTGATTATAAGTACCTGTTTTTGCTTTCTGAGCTTGATTTTGCCTTGCCGCACTTCTTTAGAGCTGTTTAACAAGCTGTATTATATAATTTAACTGTTCTATGCTTATTTTGTGTACTGTAATTTTAAAATCGCTTTTTTTTCAACTGCATTTACTCATATGGGCTTTACACTCAAGTGCGCTAGTCTTTTAGAGTCTTATAAGTGTATTTTTATAGTGCATTTCTGTTTTTGCAACTAAAAAACAACAACAAAAAAAATCCTATATACTTGCTCATTTCCTGCCTTTTCTCAAACTAGAATAGTCTGGATCTCAGATTTGCTGATTTCAGGACTGTATTTGGTGTTCTGAGTTGTCTAGACCTTGCAGATATAGAAGGAAGTCTTTCTGCTTATCAGTGGGAGTGGTAAGCTCTGAGCAGCTTATCTGTCACTAAGAGGAGTGGTTTCCAGCTCAAGAATTGTTTTTTATTGTCCATATTGGGATGCTTCTATCCCTTTCAACTTTCTGACTTAAAAACCCATGTTTGCATGGGTTTTGGCTTGTTTTACCTCAGCAGATCCTGTTCGGGCATCCTGCAGAGTACTACAGCAGCAGAAAGAATAGTGAGAGGGAGACTTTTCCTGATTAGAAGTACCTGTTTTTGCTTTCTGAGCTTGATTTTGCCTAGCCGCATTTCTTTACAGCTCTTTTACAAGCTCTATTATTTAATTTAACTGCTCTCTGCTTACTTTGTGTACTGCACTTTTAAAATCATTTTTTCAACTGCATTTACTGATATAGGCTTCACACTCAAGTGCTGTTGCCTTTTAGAGTCTTATACGTTTATTTTTATACTGAATTTCTGTTTTTGTAACTAAAAAGCTAAAAAGCAAAAAAAAAAAAAACCCCAAAAATCCCATCTATTGGCCATTTCTTACCTTTTCTCAAACTTGAATAGTCCGGATCTCAAATTTGCTGATTTCAGGACTGTATTTGGTGTTCTGAGTTGTCCAGACCTTGCAGAGATAGAAGGAAGTCTTTCTGCTTATCAGTGGGAGTGGTACACTCTGAGCAGCCTATCACTAAGAGGAGTGGTTTCCAGCTCAAGAACTGTATTTTATTGGCCGTTTTGGGCTGCTTCAATCCCTTTCAACTTTCTGACTTAAAAACCTGTGTTTGCGCAGGTTTACGTGTCGCAGAGTGCCGCTAAGCAAGGGTAAACTATTACTGGTGCCTTAAAGTCTGCTCTTCAAATTTTCCCTTAGATCTTGCTAGCTTTCATCTTTGAGCACAAAAAATTAGACCTATGGTTGCCACCCGTCCCGTTGTCAGTGGGGCACTCATGGGTTGAGGCCTCTCATCCCGCTTCCCGCAGTCACCAAGCGTGGGACTTAAAAGTCC
Source organism: Protopterus annectens (assembly GCF_019279795.1). Taxonomy (NCBI): domain Eukaryota; kingdom Metazoa; phylum Chordata; order Ceratodontiformes; family Protopteridae; genus Protopterus; species Protopterus annectens. The sequence continues at coordinate 329,154,997 of NC_056751.1, read as the reverse complement.
CGTTTTTCCCCTTTGCGCTTCGCGATCGCAATTCAAATCAATTGCCGTGGAAAAGCCGGAAATACTTCTGGTTTTTCCATGGCAATGTGGCTATGTCACCACCTGGACCTGCAGTTAGAGGGATTCTCTGCTAGGTCCGGGTGGTAATGCAGCACAGTAATTGGCTGCAGGGATTGGAGGGGGCGGGAACTTGTTCTGAAGAGCCCCATAAAGGTCGCAGCTGTAGAGCACTAAGCTCTATAGCAGCTGCGAAATATCTGATTTAATTTCTATCTCCAGCCAGCCCAGCCAGCCAGGATTGAAGCAAGCCAGCCAGCCAGGATTGAAGCAAGCCAGCCAGTCAGGATTGAAGCCAGCCAGCCAGCCAGGAAGGAAAGAAAGAAGCCAGCAAGGCAAGGGAGCCTGCCTGCCAGCCAGCCCAGCCAGCCAGGAAAGAAGCAGCAAGGGAGCCTGCCTGCCAGCCCAGCCAGCCAGGAAAGAAGCCAGCAAGGGAGCCTGCCTGCCAGCCAGCCCAGCCAGCCAGGAAAGAAGCCGCAAGGGAGCCAGCCAGCCCAGCCACTGCTTGAAAAACAAACTAGCCATTTCAGCAGGAAGGAAGCAAGCTAGCCCAGCAATAACTGTGATAGTGGTAAGTATATAATTGCATTTTGTGGCTTTAGTTATTTAAAATGGGAATAGTGTGCTTTATTTAAGTTTTTAATGTTTAGAGGTAGATGGGGATGTAGTATGCAGTATTTAAATCTGTGCAGTGGTTATTTTGAGACTTTTGAGTACTAGTTTAAAATGGGAATATATTGTGGTTTAATTTTTTTAATGTTTAGAGGTAGATGGTGGGTGCAGTATGCAGTATTTAAATCTGTACAGTGGTTATTTTGATATTTTTGAGTAGTAGTTTTTAAAGATATAAAACCTGAATGTATATGTAATAGTTATTATTCTTGGGGGTATGATTTGGAAGCATTACTTTTAAAAGGCTGAACTGTGTATAGAAGTTGTTTGTTTCTGTTGGGGGGCAGTGAAATATAAATTTAGTGTGACGCATTTCTATTGTCGTAGCTTTTTCTGGGTATTGTCTGTTTGCAGATAGGAAATGTTCGAGCATAGTTTGCACTTTTTTGTATGGAAATGTGTGCACTATAATGCTGTTTTCAGGAAGTTACGATATACTGTTTAGGTAATTTTTCCTGTTCCTGCAAGTCCATGTCTATGTGGTACAAGTCTACCTTTTGAGGGGGAATGTTAACAGTTAATGTAATTCATTTATTATTCTAGTAGGTACATGTTGCCAGTTTGCCGAAGCTGTTTCAAGATTGTTTTCATTTATACTTGTAAATGTGTGCATTTAATTTATTATGCATTTTTAATAAGGTTAAAATGTACTGCTTTGCTTGTAATGTGAATATGGGTGTGTTGCTTTTACTTGGGCCTGTTTATTGCATTGCTGTGCTGGATTAATTGCTATGTTTTGAGGTAAAAGGAGCCCATGGAGTCTGCTGTACATTGTAGTTTATGTTACTTCTCTTGCAAGAAGTATTTTTAAAAGTTAAAATGTTTATGGACTTTTTTCCCGTTTATTTTTTTTTGTGGATGGATGCTCAGAAGTTAATGCAATGTATTTGAGATTGTGCTAAACCATGTCGTTATTACAGGGTAGCTTGCGTCTATAAGTAGCAAAGTTTGTATTTTGTGTTTTAGTGATGTCTTCAACATACTTATTTACTGTTTTCATTATAATCCGATTATGACCAGTGCTGCTGTTGGGCATGTTCATTAATAGATCATTGCGCTGTGTAATACATTTCTTAACTGCTGTTGTCAAAAGCTAAATTAGGTCTATGGTATCCACTGTGCATTCTCATTCATTTTACTGTTTTTTGGTTCAGTGAATGTGGTTAACTTTTTTTGTCTTGAGGGGTGGGGTGAGGTGGGCATGTTCAGTGGTAAAAATAATGCATTTCATTTTCTACAAGCTGTATTAATGTTAGTTTTCAATGGCCAAAATGCCCCCTACATTACCTCATTTACTATTTGACCTTTTTCAAACTGTTTGTAAACTCTTTTTTGCTCCATTCCTCGGTTATTTCGCATGCCAATGTTTTTCAAGTCAGTTCTTTTGTGTGCCAATGTTTTTTCAAGCCAGTTCTTTCACATGCCAATGTGTTTCCAGCCAGTTCTTTTGCATGCCAATGTTTTTCGAGCCAGTTCTTTCACATGCCAATGTTTTTCGAGCCAGTTCTTTTGTGTGCCAATGTTTTTTCAAGCCAGTTCTTTCACATGCCAATGTTTTTCAAGCCATTTCTTTCACATGCCAATGTTTTTCGAGCCAGCTCTTTCATGTGCCAATGTTTTTCAAGCCAGTTCTTTCGCATGCCAATGTTTTTCGAGCCAGTTCTTTCGTGTGCCAATGTTTTTCGAGCCAGTTTTTTGTGTGCCAATGTTTTTTCAAGCCAGTTCTTTCACATGCCAATGTTTTTTCAAGCCAGTTCTTTCACATGCCAATCTTTTTCAAGCCATTTCTTTCACATGCCAATGTTTTTCGAGCCAGCTCTTTCATGTGCCAGTGTTTTTCAAGCCAGTTCTTTCGCATGCCAATGTTTTTCGAGCCAGTTCTTTTGCATGCCAATGTTTTTCGAGCCAGTTCTTTCACATGCCAATGTTTTTCAAGCCATTTCTTTCACATGCCAATGTTTTTCGAGCCAGCTCTTTCATGTGCCAATGTTTTTCAAGCCAGTTCTTTCGCATGCCAATGTTTTTCGAGCCAGTTCTTTCGTGTGCCAATGTTTTTCGAGCCAGTTTTTTGTGTGCCAATGTTTTTTCAAGCCAGTTCTTTCACATGCCAATGTTTTTCGAGCCAGTTCTTTCGCATGCCAATGTTTTTCGAGCCAGTTCTTTCGCATGCCAATGTTTTTTGAGCCATTTCTTTTGTGTGCCAATGTTTTTTCAAGCCAGTTCTTTCGCATGCCAATGTTTTTCGAGCCAGTTCTTTCACATGCCAATGTTTTTCAAGCCAGTTCTTTCACATGCCAATGTTTTTCGAGCCAGTTCTTTCATGTGCCAATTAAGCCAGTTCATTTGTGCTGTGCAGCAGTATGTTACTAAACCCTACTAACAGTGTTGGTAAATATGTTGCATATCAGGTAATTACAGATTCAAGCATGAAGAGAGCAGCAGTTTCATCACAGTCAACCAGCAGCAAGAGAATGTGCAAGGGCAGGATGTTTGGAAAACAGAATTTGACTGGATCGAGAGATGCACTGATGTCAAAGCATTCTGCAGGTACTACAAAAGAGAATTTCTAGTGACCCACGGTGGAAGAAATGATGTCGCACGACATGAGGCAACTGAACAACATAAGACTGCCATTCTTCAAGCTAAATCCACTCACCTGATGACAAAGTGGGCAAGGAACGCAAACCTTGCGGGACCAGAACTTAGGATCATTGCAGAAGAAGCCTCTGAGGTTTTCCATGCTGTTAAGCACAATATTTCGTATAACAGCTTGGACTGTGCAGTAAAGTTGGCCAGCCAGTTGTACAGTGACTCAGACACTGCAAAGAAACTATCTTGTGGCAGAACCAAGGCTGAAGCCATAGTTGAAAATGTTTTGGGACCACACTCATTGGAATGCCTCCTGCATGACCTTCAAAAACCAGGTACTTCATTTGCAATTTCATCAGATGCTTCCAACAAGGGGAACATAAAATTATTTCCCCTTGTTGTGAGGTATTTTTCTAAAGAAGAAGGGGTGGTGAATGGCCTTTTGGACTTCTATGAAGACCCTGATGAATCGACACAGGCTATTTCACAGCAAATTTCCAACATTATGGAAAGGCATTCTTTGCCCTGGAACCATATTTCAGCTTATGGGGCTGATAATGCCAGTGTGAACTATGGGAAGAAATCTGGTGTGTATACCAGATTAAAATAAAAGTGCCCATCACTCCAGAAAGCTAACTGTGTTGCCCATATCATTCACAATGCAGCCAAAAAAGCTGCAGCACAACTACCATACGATGTGGAAGCATTTGTAATGAGACTTTTCAGCCACCTTTCCGGTTCTGCCACAAGGACCAGAGACTTGAAAGACTTCTTTGAGTTTTGTGGCATGGAATTTGAGAGTCTGTTAAGACATGTGCCAACAAGGTGGCTGTCACTACTCCCAGCCATTGAAAGAGTAGTGAAAAATCTCCCAGTGCTCCAGTCCTATTTCCTTGCTCAGGGAGAAGAGGAGACCCCCCCGGCAGATATGGCAGTACTTTCCAGCTAATGAACATGGTGAGAATGAATTGCCTATGCTGCACCAGTACAATTTGCACTTTCTCTGTGCTGTTCTTGTTGATTTTAATGAACATATAAGTACATTAGAAAAAATCAGCACTTACTGCCATGGAAACATTTTGTGTAATGGTCTCTCTGAAGCAAAAGCTGCAGGCAAGAGCTGAAGGTGCTTTCTTTGGAGGGAAACTTAGGGCACTTATGAGCACATTAGACAGCACTTCTGCTAACAAACTGAAAAGAGACTTCATTGTGTTCTTGGAGACAACAGTGAAATACCTGGAGCAGTGGTTTGATTATACTGAAAGCAACTACTTGTTTACACTATCTATTATTTTCATATCTCTCAACCTCTTAGAGCAAAAAATCTGGACAAAGACAAAAATATTGGGGATACAAAGGCCCAGAAATAGGGACATATTTTAAATATTGCCCAAAGAAACTTAGAAAGGTGTTGGAATAAAGTTTTTCACTTACTATTCATTCTATGAAGCATATTAAGTCTGAAACTCAAATGCGTGTCATTATTTTGAGACTTCAGTTCTTGTGATTTGCCAGAAAACCACAACTTTCTGAAGAAGAGACTTCAGTTCTTGTGATGTGCCAGAAAACCACAACTTTCCGAATAATAGACCAAAAATATGAAGCAAAAATCTGGATAGTTGAGAGGTATGATTACTTTTTATGCCACAATGTGCTTGAGGGGTATAGCATACTAAGAAATATCACATGAAATGCATTTTATTAAATATTTTTATTTGTGTGTATGCCATTATCCTTCTGTGTCCAAACTGTCAAGTTGACAGGTTACTTAAGCCTCAGATTTACTAATCATGCTCTTTCTTTATAATTAACAAGGACCATTCTCCAGACAATGCCGTTATGAATAGCAGATGGTTGTAACTGTTTTTTCTTACATTTTTGTTAGACTTATCCAGGAAATAAATTTGTCTTTCTTTTCCAGTGGTTCACATTCAAACTGTTGGCAGATTTTGGTATTAATCCCCAATATATGCTCATTCAAAGCCTAGAGCAATGACACCCCATCCCAATATTTATCATCCTTGCAGGTGTGGGTACTTTGTCTGCTTGGTGGGTCTGTGCAGATTTAAGTGATAAAATGTGTCTTTTCAAAAATTTACCCAGGCTTCTATTTTTTAGAGGAATTTAATCAATTCCACATAGTGGTTATCACATTTAGTATGTTCATCCTAAGAATAATTGCAAGTTCATGCATAAATAATTCATCATCCCTGAACCTACAAACCTAGCAAATCTGCTGGGCATTGTCTGTGCTTGTACAAGGCTTCTAAGGCCTAGAACTCCTTATCTGTATCCATCAGGTCTATACCCTCCCACCCATCTTCCAGAACCACTCTGAAAGACTCCCTAGATAAAATCTGGCTCTGTTCTTGCTCAAAACCAGGATAAATAAACTATATCCCTAAATGTGAACAAGTACATGTTCATTCCTTATACCTCCTTATTCTCCCTTTTTTACTTACTTCTTTACTGCTATTTAATTCTCTTCCCTAACTTTCACCATAAGCCTGTTTTTCCCTCACTTTATATTGCAATTTCTGTTTGTATTAGACTAACTTACCTTTAATTTCTCTACAAACTGTCTTAAATTTCTCTAAATATTAAATGATTCTCATATACCTTGTATTGATTCTTAACCAATGTTTTTATATTATGTCTAATTGTTTATAATTATTTAAACTTCAGATGTTTTTTTTTGTAGACTGTATAATTATTGTTCTTAAAATGTTTTGTAATAATTTGGAGCTTTTCTCCCTGGACCTTCACTGAAAATGGGCTTCTACCCAGTCGGACTTTCCGGGTAATCAAATTTCAATAAACAAATAAACTTTAGCAATGAAAACAATTTTTTAATAAACTGCATACTTATGAAAACAAATTGGGTACTGTACTTAATGGCCAAAATAAATCTACTCTGGATATTGTATGTGATATTATTAAATTCTAGTTTTATGGACACATACTGATAAGACATAAATATATATGTAAAAATAGAGCTTTGATAATCATAACCTTAACATGACTAATAAAACATGCAGCAGAAAAAGTTACTACTTAATGTTTAAAAATGAACCTAGTCATACATAGACAGCTATTCACTTTTTTATCAGTTCTTTTAAATGTGACTTACAAGCTGTACTTGATCTCAAAGACTGAATCAGTAACGTTTTCTTTATTATATATTTGCACTGCATTGGGTACTGTGATTACAATACAAAATTATGGAACAGATAGGGTTGTTAAGCAACTTTCTGAAGTCAGTAAACGTGTTTAACTAGCTTTAGCTAAGCATCCCTCATCACTGCTAAAGTCTAGTCTTATGCTAGAGCATTAGCAGAGGTCAGTGGACACCTCAGAATTTTGGGAGGAACTACAAAGAACTTCAAAATGTTAAAAGTGTCATTCAGTCTCTCTCTCTCCTTTTTTTGGCCAAATGAAATGTTTAACATATTTTAAAATTCTCTGTGGTTCTATCTTCTGTTTTCTGGTGGCCACTCTTTGTGGGCTAGCAGTGTGTCTCTTGTAGCTTTCTAAGATGTAAAATGCTTAGTGCTCCATTACATTTTACTTTTTACTGTTATAGCACTTTAGTGCTCCATTACATTTTACTTTTTACTGTTATAGCACTTTAGTGCTCCATTACATTTTACTTTTTACTGTTATAGCACTTTAGTGCTCCATTACATTTTACTTTTTACTGTTATAGCACTTTAGTGCTCCATTACATTTTACTTTTTACTGTTATAGCACTTTAGTGCTCTATTACATTTTACTTTTTACTATTGTAGCACTTTAGTGCTCCATTACATTTTACTTTTTACTGTTGTAGCACATGGAAGCTTGTTCTGTGTTCTCAACACGGATGTCAGGATTCATCTATTCAGCTCCACTCACAGGGTTCATTTCTTGATGTCCGTGCCTTGAACACATAAAGAGTTAGTTATAACCAGAAACTCAGACTAAAAGGAAAAATTGTGATGTAACATGTTTTCAGTTAATGAAATAATAACTGAGCCACAAGATAGTGGTAATTTCAGGTGAACTATGTGCATGTTTCACAACAAGCAAAAATATCTCAAAGCGCTACATGCACGCTACTGTCAGAAATAAAATTAGGCAAATAATTAGATAACATGCCTGGTGGTTTTCTAGATAGATTCAATGTAAACACAACTAAACCCTGTCAATCAGCTTACAAAAAAACTAGTATGTGGGCATATTTCTGGTCTGTTGCGGCAGGCTGTAGTGGCACTGCTTTACATAGGAGGATTTAACCAGGTTTGAATGATTTAACACTGTCTGCCTGTCTAGTATTCATGCAAAATCAAGGGCAACTAGGCAATAAACCTGGTGGTTTCCTATATAGATTCAATGAAAGCCTACTAAACTATGTCAGTCAGCATAAACAAAATATTAGCACCCCTGGTCTGTTGTAGCAGGATGTAGTGTTACCGTTTTAAACAGTGGGATTACACTAAGCTCAAATAATTTGGGTCTATGTTAAATGAATGAACGATCAAAATGTCGAGTACAACATACTTGACAATGTTTGATCAATCATTCCTTTAATTGGACACTCCAAATGCCGAAATTTGGAGTTCCAAAATGTTTTGGTCGGCCATCCTAGTCAGTGTAGAGTGTGACATAGACACACTACACTGTTCAGAATGGCGACATCACAGGGTGCTTTGTTTAATATACCAACTTTGAGATCACTGTACATTGGGGAAAGGGCAATTTCCCCAATGTACAGTGATCTCAGAGTTGGTATATTTAGTTGGGAGGGTATGGGAAGCACAGTCCCCCACATCGGGGGGTATAGGGCAAAGCCCCCCTCTTTATTTTAAAAGTAGATGTGTTTGTGTAGGTGTGTTGAATGATGTGAGTGTGTAGGGGTTTGTAGACATGGGTTGTATGTGTGTGTTTTGTATGTTAGTGTAGGGGAGGTGTGGGACCAACAAAATCTTTTGATTTTGTTTGTTTCGGGCTTTTAAGGGTTCGAGGTTTTGAACTTACGATCATAGTGTGTCGAGTATGTTGTACTCAACATTATGATCATTCGTTCATTTAACATAGACCCAATGATTTAATATCATCAGTCTGTCTAGTATTCATGTGCAATTATGGAGACAGCCATAATGGAACTGATCAAAACTGACACAGGGCAGAAACTCAGGTCCATACAAAGCATTTTGAGTTTGTGAAGGGGATATCTTGCCTTTTGAGTATCATAGCATTCATTTAATATGTAACAGTAGCATTTAATGAAAGAGTGACAGTACCTTCTACTTCTTTTACTTTTACTAAAGCATTTGACACCATTCATCACAAGGAAATAATTGATTAAATGCACTAAATGGTCAAGCTGTACATAGTTCATTTGGGAAAATTGCTTGGAAATGTATATTTTTCTGGTTTCTTTATCATGTTACATGAGTATGATAACAGTATTCTTAATGATATCTTGATACACTTCTTGTAATCTTCTGTTTAATAATCCGTTTAACATTGTATAATCAATCTATATGTAATGCCTATGTACTATTGCTGCCAACTGACCCAGGTCATGGACTACAAAGGTCTCTGAACCAGCCCACCCAGTCAGTTATCAAACTGAATAAATAAATGTTTCAACAAGCTCTCCAAAAACATTTGAAAAAAAAATCATCAGCTTAGACACCTGAAGCACTTTGACAGACTCTAAGAAGTCACATTCTTTTCTTATACATTGCTTAGAGGTGCCTTCTGCCAATTGTATAACAACATGTCTGATCCAGTTCTACTTGAAAGTGTATGCCTGGAGCACACCTCTGGAGAGATAACACCAGGATGAGGAGACTAATGCTGAAACTGAAAAATAGTAATTAAATACATGACAGATCTGCTAGGAAGCACTTTCCATGATTTCAGAATAAGTTTCCACTGAAATTGATTAACTTCCTTCAAAAATAATCTTGGCACATATAAAGGAAGTAGAGTCCATCAACATGGGGTTACAAGAATTAAAATTTGTTGAAGGTTAGTAGGTTGTAGTTTTATTAGAGAGACAAGCCTTCTTGTCTGCTTAGGATCTTTATTTGATTATGCATTGTCTTTTTTATCAATCAGTTTAGCTGTCTTCAATGAGGATCACTTTAGTTATTGGGCTCTTCTGAATCTGGCCCATGCAGCTCTGGGACCTGATGTCCAGCGTTGTGTTTCATACATTTGAAGCTCACCTACTTCATCTTATGAGAAAATTCTTTAACATGGACCATGCAATTTGTTTTTATTGTTCATTCCTGCTGACATTAGTATGTAACAATTTCATCTCCAAACTGTAAATGTATTGTTTATGTGATAATTCTGCGTCATTGCAGTGCATAATGGCTCATAAGCATGATTTATAGTGAATTTCTTTAAAGTCTGAATGTGTGAGATTTGGATAACTTTACTGTGAAGAACAGGATGCTTTCTTTAGACTACAGTTTTAATTCACTTTATTGAGGCAACTTATCATAAGAAAGTATCTGGGATATTGCTTTTCCATTGGTATAGGAAAATATTTTACTTCTGCAGTGATAAAAAGAAAGAGAGACAGATTCTTAGAGGGAGGAATGATAGTCTCATGCAACCCCCCCCCCCCCCAGTCATTTTATTCAAATTCTTTCCTAGGTCTCCTAAGTCTCCTGTCTAGTGGCAAACCTACATAACTACCCCATTTTATGGAATAATGGCTTTGGATTAGTCTTGAACTAACTCCTGGAGCCCCTAAGGAATACCACTTTGGGCTACTGGTTTGGTGAAATTCATCAATATTTTGCCATAGCTATTGAAATTCCTTACTTGTTTATTCAGTTGGACCATTTCCCTTCACTGTCTATGCTTAGCATCATGAATCCTAACTGTACTAGCTGAGTTTTTGATAAGGCTTTCACTTTCCTCCCTGCCATTTGTTCTGATGTTTTGGCTGTTTCCATTAAGCTAAGTAACCTCCTTACTCATCTCCACAATCAAAGCTACAGAATATAAAAGAGATGAAGGGAGGAGACTATGGCACAACACAAGAAATCAATCAGAACATTAACAAATGAGATAAAGTAACAAAGGCACAATCAGAGGGGAACTGGCAGAAGGGATTAAGAATAGGAACAAAAGCTTTGCAGGTGTAGCTCAGAAAAATAAGACATGCAGTAGGTATAGGATGAATAAGGACAGCAGTAAGATAAGGTAAGACAAGGAAAAAGTCAGTCATCTTCAATGAATGTTTTCCTTGGTCTTCACAAAGGAAAGGAAAGAGAGACTGCCATACTAGAAGACAGGTAGGACAGAGTGGGGGTGCCAGTGGATAGATAGCAGGGTAGAAAAGGAGAATTTGGTGAAAGAACTAGCTGCCCTAAGGGAGAATAAGGCACAGGGATGAAAAAGTAACCAGGCTACTACTTTAGCTGGCCTGTGCGAGTACTGGTATTTCCATGAATCAAAACAAACAAAAAAAAAAATCCCCAGGTCTTATGCCAAGGTCTTTAGTTGGCCATACTGCCAGCCTGACATCACTCCACCTTCGTGTTGCTGGGGCTTTGACTAGTATATCTGGCCCAAATTCCTATTTAATTAATCATATTGGCCTTATTATGAGTATTGTTTCTATATTTTATTTAATAGTTAAGTACAAGATTAACTGAGACAGCTTTGCACAGGGTTAACACTGTGCTGCTTGGTGAACTTTATGAATCTTGGCAAGCAACAAAGGTTTCAATTTTGGCAAAACTGTTTGAGAAATTTGTACCATTCAATACAACAGCAAAAGCCTATTCACAGGTTAAAAGGCAATGCTCTTTTGCCATTGTTTCTACATTCTAAAAACACAGAACAGAGCAGACCACATAAACTGGTCTTGAATGAGAAAGCTGAAGGATTCCCATCAATCCACATCAGACTGCCACATTAAAATTCCATGTATCGGACCCTTTCACATTCTTCCCTTCTACGTTTGAGGCACTGAAGGTTTAATCTTATAATGATGACGAAAGTTTAATGATATTTAAGGAAACAGTAGGAGCAAGGTAAATGAAGGAATAGGTGAGAGGGAACAACTCAGGCCTTCATATGGGACACTAATAATGCTTATTGGGACCAGATGTTGAAGAGCATTTTCAGTACATCTGTATCATAAATGGCATATGCCAGTGAGTGTATTTAAGAAAATGTCTCTGTAGTCTCTAAATGCAGTGGCAGTCCGAAACTATAAGTGTTCACCAAATGAGTGATTATGCAACAGTCCAAATTCAACCTGTCCTAATATTGATACTATTCCTAATGTGTATCAGGGATTTTTGATATTCAGTATTCTCATTTTATTTCGCCATTTTGTTTTTATAATTGAGGCACTCACAGTTGCAGATCTAAGAATTACAATGAAGAGCTATTTGAGGGCACTTGTTAGTACATATAAGTTTGTACCATGCATTAAAATGATATTGCAACCTCACATTCACTGTTCAATTGATAGTATGTCAGTGTGGCGTTAAAATGCAAGATGAGATGTTATCGAGTGGAGCTTAAGGTGTTGTTTTGCTGCCAGATGTGCATCTTTTTGTTACTAGCTCTCATCTGTATGTAGTGACCTTATGTGACACTCATGTCACTTGAGCTTGGCACCTCTGATCTACAACAATGCTATCTTCAATACATCTCTATAGCTGATATGGAGACTGGGCATATTAGTGGATACAGGCACTGGACATGCTAGTATCAGTTGTAATGTGAAAGGTAAAGAATATTGAATGTTGTGGTCAGTTCAATGGATGGATGGATGTAATGGGCCTTTTTATCATTTGGAGTAAACCAAGTCCTATGCACGAGGGGATGCACGGTCCAAACCAAGTATGATAGCTCCAAATAGACCAGCAAGGCAGCACAGAGTTCAATAGATTTATTAATTACTGATGAATATAACAAACTAGTTTCGGCCAACAGCCTTCTTCAGTGTAAAACAGTATAATCAAGTTCATTTGAATCATCCTTTAAATACATATCAAGAGCCAATCAAAGGTTGAGCTCATGAATATTAATAAATTTAAAACATATTGGTAAAATATGTTTTAAGGCACTTAAAGTACATCATATACATATACAATGAAAATTGATATAAATACTCAGGTGTGGTCCATCCATAACAGGAAAAATAACCACCAAGTGAATACATGAGGTTAAACCAATTATTAGTATATTCTAACATGTCCATCTGACAATATATTCATACTTATTGTCTGTTTTCACAATCCCATATTGGATAAACCACTATCACATGCTGTTGAGCATTTCTTGGTTAAAGACACCATAGGTAAAAATATCAAATACTGATGTTCAAAAGGACTCAAACATGCCATGTCATAAGGGAGCATATGTTTGACCGATTGAGTTATATATATATACTGATGTATATATATAGAGATTGGTAGTGGGCAACACAAATGATAAACATAGAGCACAAAGTAGATCGACAATAATGAGGATAACAGCCTGAACATGAAGGCTTACACATTTCTTCAAAATAGACATTAAAGCTATTGTATTTCCGTCCATAACAAGAGAGAAGACCACCAAATAAATACAAGAAATAAGGCAAATTATTAGTATATTCTAACATGTCCTATATGTAGGTACATACAACCTAACCTGTTGAACACATGCTCCTTATGATATAGCATGCAGGAATCTTTTGAATATCTATACTTGATATGTACTAGCCATGGGGTCGTTAACTAAAAACTGCTCAACAGCACATGATAGTGTTCTATCCAATATGGGATGATTAAATTATATTCCAAGTATGAATACATTGCCAGATGGACATGTTAGAATATACTAATAATTTGCCTTATTTCTTGTATTTATTTGGTGGTCTTCTTGTTATGGACGGAAATACAATAGCTTTAATGTCTATTTTGAAGAAATGTGTAAGCCTTCATGTTCAGGCTGTTATCCTCATTATTGTCGATCTACTTTGTGCTCTATGTTTATCATTTGTGTTGCCCACTACCAATCTCTATATATATACATCAGTATATATATAACTCAATCGGTCAAACATATGCTCCTTATGACATGGCATGTTTGAGTCCTTGAACATCAGTATTTGATATTTTTACCTATGGTGTCTTTAACCAAGAAATGCTCAACAGCATGTGATAGTGGTTTATCCAATATGGGATTGTGAAAACAGACAATAAGTATGAATATATTGTCAGATGGACATGTTAGAATATACTAATAATTGGTTTAACCTCATGTATTCACTTGGTGGTTATTTTTCCTGTTATGGATGGACCACACCTGAGTATTTATATCAATTTTCATTGTATATGTATATGATGTACTTTAAGTGCCTTAAAACATATTTTACCAATATGTTTTAAATTTATTAATATTCATGAGCTCAACCTTTGATTGGCTCTTGATATGTATTTAAAGGATGATTCAAATGAACTTGATTATACTGTTTTACACTGAAGAAGGCTGTTGGCCGAAACTAGTTTGTTATATTCATCAGTAATTAATAAATCTATTGAACTCTGTGCTGCCTTGCTGGTCTATTTGGAGCTATCCTTTTTATCATTTGCTCATACACAAGGCATTTATAATTAAAACCGCAGCTGTCACTCACTTGGCAGTAACTACTAGTTATCTATATTAAGTATTTAAAACAGTAGCTGTGAAGTGGGGTACATACAATTAAGTTCATCAGGATGCAGTGCACTGACGGTGGTCAGAAAACTATAACTTGTAACCCTTGAGGTGTTTGTGTTGTGTTATGCTGTGCTCAGCCTAAATAACAGTTTTATTAGAGGTTGTTATGGCCACAAATAAAACTGGCACGTTATATAATGTAGTCCAACATCAAAAAGACAAAAATGTGGTGTTAATTAGAAGGCCAACTCATACTTTTACATTTGATTAACTGTAACAACCACAATATCATTAGTGACATGTTCTTATTGAGCTGGCTTCTTGATCTGTTGCATCCCAGTCAGCAGAACTGGCTCCTGAGCTAAGCCTGCAGTTGGGAGAAATGCAGGTATAGGGCACAGCTTACGAGAGCTGTAATCTGAGAGGTACCTATGCAGGAGCACTATCTCTTGCCAAATAACAGTTTTGTTTGCACATGCATGAATAATAAAGGGTCAATTAGCATTCAATGAATCACAAGCATGAAGGCAAGTATCGACAAATATAATACCCAAAAAATATGGCAAAATTCAAGTTTCATGGAATGGAGCCTTTTTTCATATATATCACTGAGCTTTTTATTTGTTATGGGGGGAACATATTTCAGTGCTCTCTTTAAACACACTTGCAAACATAATACTGCTTTATTTAGATTTACCATAATTGATTGCATATTGGGGAATTGTAGGGACAAATCTGGCTGGCATACCATTTTAAATGTTAAAGAAAGGAAATGAATTATTAAACTGGGGGGGGGGGCTTTTTGTTCCTGGTCTAAATGAGCATCCTTAATTAACCAATAGGAGGCAGTTTTGAATCTGTGTATGTATATATTAAGGGCTTTTTTGTCCCATCACTTCTATGCTGTTTGTCTTTTTCACTGAAGAAGGCTATTGAGCCAAAACCGGTTTGGTTTGGGTGTTGGGGCTTTTTTTCCCCTCACCCATGATATTGTATTTTTTTGGCATATTAAATTGTTATACCACACTTTGTGCTGGCTCTGTCTTTTTTTAATTTGCTTTTGGACTTTAGAGTCTTTGCTCTTGCCGTTCATGTGGGTTTGGATTGACTTTGGCTTTGCTTTGCTTGGTTCTCGCTGTTGGAATTCTGTGTGATTATCATCGATCACAGCATATGTTCATTTTATGGTTCCCTATTGGATTTTGTTTTGCCGACCGGATTTTACCTACATTCATCTTCATTTCTTCAATATTGGACTTTGGGGAGTATACATTGATTGCTGGCACCTATTTCGTCATTACTAACAGGATGGGATACACAGTCTTTCTAGGCCTAGCAATCGGACTGAGGGATTACCCGTTGTAGTATGCACTGTCCATTTGGTCCAATTCTTAATACTGTGATAGATATGGGTACCTTTGTCATTGTTTACATTTTTGTGGTGATTGGATGGTGTGTACACTTTCTTGGGCCCAGGAACTGAACGGAGGAACAATTTGCATATTGAGGTACTCTTTGGTGGGATAGCCTATTGTCTATTTCAACTTTTGTAGATGTTTGTGACTATCTTATCCTATTTTTGACTTGTGCCTTTTGTAAATTCAGCGATTTACTCTTTTGACCCAGTACCTTCCTGGACAATATTTCCATTTTGTTTTATTGCCCTTTACTTCGAACAGACTTTAATCTCTTTCATGAGGTTGGTTTTACCAGGAATTTTGAACTTAGAACTGGTGATTGACAAGGACTTTAGAACAATTTGGTCATCAGCCTATTATTATTTTAAACATTCATGTGGGGTTGGTTTGGATAATTTGATGGTTGGGGCTGATTTGAATGTACGGAAATTCTTTTTTGAATTGTTGCAAACAATTTATGAATGCTTACAATTGTAGTTTTCCTTATCAAGAGCATATGGGAATGATTATGGTTATTTGTTTACAGTACTAATATAATATCAAGGTTTTGCTATATCTCGTGCTCTATATCTGGTGATTATATTTATATTTGTTTTTTCCAGTTCAGGTTCTTATGTGTGGGCCCAGTACAACTACTTATATTTGATCTTATGAGTCAGCTGGCATTGTTAACTAATATATGACTTTTAGCCCATCCTTTGACCCATTTTTATATGGGTTTGTAAGGGCTAGTCATTATCAGTCTTTTTTGTAGGGGTCTTATTACATTAGTGCAGTTAAGGTTTTCTGATTTATGTTTTTTTGTTCCCTGATTTATTATTGAACTGTAATTTTTTTATGATTATGATTATGTAGAAGGCCAACCTTACATATAGTTTATACTCCATGATGAATTTGGGTGGATAGCCAGGTCCTTATTATTTGGAAGGGAACTACCATTAGTACTTTTGTATTTTTGTATTTTCCAAGTTACATCTCTTCCCCAGCCATGAGGTTCACCACATATTGGGAAAAATTCTTGATGAATGCTTTCACATGTATCAGGCAACTATTACTATCTAACTTTATCAGGATCTTATCTATTGGGCCTACTACATTTGGTACCTGATTTTTTGATGTTTTTTGGTCCTGTTGGTTTTTGAATTTAGTGATATGTAGCATTGTGTGTGTTCTCTATAATTGATGTACAGGACCAGAATGGTTATTCACAACAAGGGCTACTTATTGTATCACTTTATATACTGGTTTTAGGGGGTGAATACCCAATTATCAGTAGGGATTACTGAATATTTAATTCTCTACTTGGTTTTCAGTATGGTTTTTGCCTATACATGTGTAATAGCTGATATATTAGTTTCAATGTATTGACATGATAGTGGGCCTTATGGTTTGTGACAGAGAGTGACACTGGGTGGATATATACGTTTTTTTTTGTGCCTTCTTTTGTTGTGTTAACTCAAAGATTTTTTGGTCTTCTCTTCCACTATTTGTTGGTCTGGCGACCCTTTATTTTATTTTTTATTTTTTGTTTTATTTTTTGGTTGATTGCTAGTTGGTCAACATATACCTTTGAAATGGATTTGGCTTCTCTTATCAAAGGTTTATCATCCGATATGGATGATTTGGAGGTATTTGGGTTAGGACCTGTTAGTTTAACTAGTAGGGACAACTTTATTGAAAATGACCCAGCTAGCCAATGTAAGGTGAACTTCTTTAAACTGAATAAGAATATGAAGAATTTACGAACTAATGTCTGGCATTTACCGCTCTTTAAAGCCTATCAATATAAACAGGTTACACTTAGGGGACTTAGAGCTAAGTTACAACCTTTGGTACATAGTGTTGACCAGTTACTTTCTGAACAATGGGCACAGGTACAACAGCAGGCATCCATGGGTTTTGTGGATGCTTTAACAGCCTGTTATGAATGTATGATTCAACAAAGCATTCAGGAAGTTGAAACTCTATGTCAGAACCTTAATGCTTTTGAGACTTTACCTTGCTATATATCCTGTCTGAAACAACTTAGTAGTGACTTACTTGACTTGGAAAAGTCACTTAAAGAAAAAAAGATGAAGAAATTTAACAGAGATTTAGGTGACTATGAGAAAGGCAAACCTTTTGATATTTCCAAAAATGTCAAATTTATGTTCTCTGACAAGAAACCATTTACTCCTAAACAGAAAAGACCTAAATCCATTCTTAAAAGGAATAGAGATCCCTCCAGTTTCACTTCAGGGGATGAATCATCATCCAGTACTGAGGTTGATGATTACCACATGTATCACCAGACCCCAATCGAAGTAATTTGCAACACACTTTAAGGTCAGGATCAGGAGAGGGAGAAGGAAACATAAGGGTAACAAGCAATTTGGAGGGGCTCCTCAAACTGATGACACAAAGGTAGATACCTGTATTAATGTGCATCACATTTCTTCTGTAACCCTGTCTGAAACTGAAATAAAGATCTTGAACAAAGGCCTGAACTTTGTACCTGTTTTTTTGTTCCTGAAGATACCCTGGCTCAGGATGTTATGGATTTTTGTTGTTTATTAAATCTAAGGCTATATTTTGATAATGCTCCAGCCAATATTCAGACAGGCTTTAAATTTCATGGATCCACCTTTATGCCCCTCATGTCACCTATTGTATTGATTTTTCAATGTAATGTTCTTAAAGATCTACATTTTGATCCTCGTGAGTAAAAGAACTTTCCCACTAATTTATCCAATGTTGAGGAACAATGTATAGATAGTTTAAGGAATAACAGGGATATTGTTATTCTACCTGCAGATAAAGGAGGAGCAGTTGTGATACAAGACTGGGTCTCTTATTGTGGGGGGGGCATTGAAACAGTTGGAGGATGGTAGATACTATATGGCTATATCATTGGATCCTACTAGGAGGTTCAAAATGGAAATCAATACCTTTCTAGATGAAGGTCAGGAGGAAGGCATTATTACTAGTGCAGACATTTTACATCTTAAGGTACCTGACCCTAACCAACAGTATATTTATCTTTTACCTATGATCCACAAGGATCCCAAAAATCTACTGGGGAGGCCTATAGTGGCAGGTAGGGGCTCCCTTACTGTACTCCTCTCTGAATTTCTGACACTTTATTTGAAACCCTTGTTGGCTTATGTGCAAACTCGCATACAGGACACTACCCAAATTTTGGGTATTATTTTGGAAATACAGCTATAACAGGACTGGCTTTTGTGTATCCTGGATGTCACTTCTTTGTATACTAACATCCCACATTGGGCAGGGCTGTTAGCATTACAACATTGGCTGGACAAATCTGAACTGTATGAACCAGGTTTTAACACCTTTCTTGTTTGCCTGGCTGAACATGTTTTGACAAAAAACGTGTTCTATTTTCCTGATCAGTGCTTTTGGCAAGTACAAGGAACAGCCATGGGGGCCTCCTTTCTGCCCATATATGCCGACCTGTTCATGGCATACCTGGAGGAGGAGTTGATTTATGATGCTTGCCACAATTTATATATTAATGCGATTGATATTTGGAGGCAATATGATTGTTGGTTGGTGTGGAGGTCTGATGATATTTTCTTGCAAGAGTTTGTGGATTATCTTAATGAGAATAAATGGGGCATTGAATTTAAGGTTACTTTCAGTATCACTGAAATCATCTTTTGTGATGTTTTGTTCATTAGAAATTCTGATAATACCTTGAATACATAGGTATATAAGAAATTTCCCCAATATAATTCTCTCTTGCATGCTACCAGCTTCCACCCACAGCATATCATCAGGAACATCCCAAAATCTCAGTTTTTAAGGGTCAGAAGGATTTGCTCCAACTCTTTGACATATGACCGATATAAAAGGGACATGATCCATCGGTTCCAGGATAGGGGTTACAAACCAGGGGATATTAGCAGGGCTTGCCAATTTGCTTCAAGACAGGATAGGGCCAAGTTATTGGAATACAAAGTACAGTCACCAGATACTCAGTCTAGGGTAAGATGTGTTACTACTTTTGGCAGGAACACCAAATCATTTATGCATATTATTAATAAACATTGGAACATCTTGATGGCAGAGGAAAGACTGTCTGATTATTTGGGGGATAGATGTTCTTTTTCCTTCTGCAGGGGCCACACATTGGGTTCTCTATTTAGTCATTACAAAAGGTTTGACAATAGGGGGACTTTTCCCATTGAACGTACACTCACGGGGGACACATTGGTGGGATGTGTCCCTTGCAGACATTGTTCCCACTGTTACAGGGTGAACAAAACTAAGACATTTACTAGCAAAAATATGTCCACAGTCTTTGATATCAATTTCTTGGCAAATTGCCGTATAAGTTGGGTAGTATATTTGGCCACTTGTTCTTGCTCCGCGTTTTACATGGGCCAAACTTCGAGACCTCTCAAACTCAGAATTGGGAAACATGTGAGTGACATAAAGAATAAAAGACAGTACAATGCTCTCTTTAAACACACTTGCAAACATGAGTCTTTCGGCTTTTCCAGGTTAGGGGTTGCCACTGCAGAACTCCCGTCTGCTAATGATTGGCAGATGATTTTTACAGTGCTGAGTTGCCAGCCCAACGCCCAACCTTCAAAGAAGGCATGCCCATTCACGCATGCACCTACCTGCATGTCTTTAGCATCACTCAACCATGGAGAGGACATGCAGACTCCACACAGAAGGTGCTCCAGCCGAGAATCGAACGGAAGAATCTCTTGCTGTGAGGTGACAACGCTAACCGCTGCACCGCCATGGCCTACCATAATACTGTTTTATTTAGATTTACCATAATTGATTGCATATTGGGGAATTGTCGGGACAAATCCGGCTGGCATACCATTTTAAATGTTAAAGAAAGGAAATGGATTATTAAACTGGGGGGGGGCTTTTTCCTCCTGGTCAAAATGAGCATCTTTAATTAACCAATAGGAGGCAGTTTTGAATCTGTGTATGTATATATTAAGGACTTTTTTGTCCCATCACTTCTTTGCTGTTTGTCTTTTTCACTGAAGAAGGCTATTGAGCCAAAACCGGTTTGGTTTGGGTGTTGGGGCTTTTTTTCCCTCATCCATGATATTGTATTTTTTGGCATATTAAATTGTTATACCACACTTTGTGCTGGCTCTGTCTTTTTTGAATTTGCTTTTGGACTTTAGAGCCTTTGCACTTGCCGTACATGTGGGTTTGGATTGACTTTGGCTTTGCTTTGCTTGGTTCTCGCTGTTGGCATTCTGTGTGGTTATCATCTATCATAGTGGATGTTCATTTTATGGTTCCCTATTGGATTTTGTTTTGCTGATCAGATTTTACCTCCATTCAGCTTAGTTTCTTCAATATTGGACTTTGGGGAGTATACATTGATTGCTGGCACCTATTTTGTCATTACTAACAGGATGGGATACACAGTCTTTCTAGGCCTAGCAATCGGACAAAGGGATTACCCGTTGTAGTATGCACTATCCATTTGGTCCAATTCCTAATATTGTGAAAGATTTGGGTACCTTTGTCATCGTTTACATTTTTACAGTGATTGGATGGTGTGTACACTTTCTTGGGCCCAGGAACTGAACAGAGGAACAATTTGCATATTGAGGTTCTGTTTGGTAGGACTGCCTATTGTCTTTTTCAACTTTTGTAGATGTTTGTGACTATCTTATCCTATTTTTTACTTGTGTCTTTAGTAAATTCAGTGATTTACTCTTTCGACCCAGTACTTTCCTGGACAATATTTCCGTTTTGTTTTATTGCACTTTACTTCAAACAGACTTTAATCTCTTTTATGAGTTTTGTGTTACCAGGAATTTTAAACTTAGAACTGGTGATTAACAAGGACTTTAGAACAATTTGATCATCAGCCTATGATTTTTAAACATTCATGTGGGGTTGATTTTGATAATTTGATGATTGGGGCTGATTTGAATGTACAGAAATTATTTTTTGAATTGTTGCAAATAATTTATGAATGCTTACAATTGTAGTTTTCCTTATCAAGAGCATATGGGAATGATTATGGTTATTTGTTTACAGTACTAATATAATATCAAGGTTTTGCTATATCTCATGCTCTATATCTGGTGATTATATTTGTAGTTGTTTTTTCCAGGTCAGGTTCTTATGTGTGGGTCCAGTACCACTACTTATATTTGATCTTATGAATCAGCTTGCATTGTTAACTAATAGATTACTTTTAGCCCATCCTTTGACCCATTTTTATATCGGTTTGATTAGGGCTAGTCATTATCAGTCTTTTTTGTAGGGGTCTTATTACATTAGTGCAGTTAAGGTTTTCTGATTTATATTTTTTTGTTGCCATCTTTATTATTGAACTGTATTTTCTTTATGATTATGATTATGTAGAAGGCCAACCTTACATATAGTTTGTACTCCATGACGATTTTGGGTGGATAGCCTGGTCCTTATTATTTGGAAGGGAACTACTACTAGTACTTCTGTATTTTTGTATTTTCCAAGTTACATCTCTTTCCCAGCCATGAGGTTCACCACATATTGGGAACAATTCTTGATGTATGCTTTCACGTGTATCAGGCAACTATTGCTATCTTTGGTTTGGGTGTTGGTCCTTTTTTTGCCCTCACGTATAATATTGCATTTTTGTCATATTAAATTGTTATACCACACTTTGTGCTGGCTCTGTCTTTTTTGAATGTGCTTTTGGACTTTAGAGCTTTTGCACTTGCCGTACGTGCAGGTTTGGATTGACTTTGGAAAATATTGAATCCTCATATGGAGCATTTCAACTCCCACACTGTACAAACTTCATTGCATCTTAATTGCAAGGAAATCATTTCTGACAAAAGCTAAGTATTTTGCTTTCACCAAATTACAGACCAACATCTGAAGAACTCTAACTGGTGATTTGTTAATCAATAATAATTGTAATTCTTATAACCGCTCTGCACCCTGCAAAAACAACAAAGGTTCAGAAGAATAATGAACTGCCTTATATGGGCTGAATTTATTGAAGATCTTTTAAGTTGTCAGTGATCAGGAAGCCAAGTCAGATTAATACCAGATTTTTCTAAAATGTTGAGTCAGTAGTCCTCCTGTGGTCATCCTTGTTAAGTAACTAGCTACATAAAAGTAATTTTTCCATTGATAATTTAATTACTGCAGCTCACTATCATATGCATTTGAAATTCTGTAAGCTAGAAGGTTTACCCTATCTCATTCAGTTTGGAGGTGACCTGATCCTACTGAGGTCATGGAAAAAGGAACCTTTTTGAATTTCCTAGCATCCCTGCAGATAATCAATCCATTGGGTTACTAAGGTTTCAGGAAAAAGATTCTTCCGCCACTTACATGAGCAGGGGCTCTTTCTGTGTTACAATCTGAAAATGTATGAAATTTGGGTGATGACTGAACTTCCCATGCATAGTGCACTGTATTGTTTTGAACTAATTTGCATTTTTAAATCACTTTTTATGTTAATAAGCAGCATTATCTTTTTGTTGTTATGTGGGTTAGTTTCAGTAGGGTAGTGGCCTCTTTTCAGGGGAGACATCAGGTAATATTTATACTATTAGGGGAAATTTGGCCACACCGTTAGGGGAATTCCTCTACTTTTTTCAACTGGTGCTGTGGGATCGTTTACATCTACCTGAGTTACCAATAACTCTGGAAAATGAGGCCTTGGTTTTAACATCTCATCTGAAGGACCTTGTAAGACAGGGATACTGCATATAGTATAAATGAAACGCCAAAAAATGCATAGTCATACCCTTCGGGAAAAACAAGGTTACCCCTAGCTACCATATAGGTGACAATCCACTGAGCACAGAAAAAGTCATCAGGGATCTGGGGACCCAAGTTGACAGTAGTCTTTCGTTTGACACTCATGTTGCTAAAGTAGTTAGGAAAACCTTCTATATCGCCCACCTGATCATGAAGGGATTCACATCTAGATCAAGGGAGGTCATCGTCCCCCTGTACTCATCACTCATTAGACCTATGATTGAGTACAATGCCCCGTTCGGAATGTATCTGACCAGACACCTGATGCAGCTTGAAAGGCCCCAAAAGTTCCTCACCAAAAGGATAAAGGGTCTCAAAAATATGTCTTATGCTGCCCGACTAAAAGAACTCCAGCTTTATTCAGTCTCATACCGCTTGCTCAGAGGTGACCTGTGCCTGACATATAAGGCCATGTCAAACCCAGATTTGATGAATATGCTTCACCTCAAAAATCTAGATCCCTCAGAACCACAAGGGCGGGAGACTTAAACCTTGACACGGTTATAAATAGAACGTGCTGGAGGGACAGATTCATCACCCAGAGACTCCCTATGCTGTGGAACAAAATCCCGGTACATGTGAGGCAGAGCACCTCGCTGGCCTTGTTCAAGAGGAATCTTGACCAATGGATGGGAGATCGCAGATATACCCCAGGGATTACTTCAGTGTCACTGCTTGACAGAGGCACAGAAAAATGATAGGCATAGTTTTTATTCAAACTAAAGGGGTGGCGAAAGCCACATAACTATGGGCTAGGCTTATAAATGCCCTTGGGCAGATAGCCTAGTATGAACCTATGAACCTATGAACCTATGAACCTAAAAATCTAAATCTGCGGTATCCTTCTAAGTCTCAGCAAACTCAGTATACAACCTATACTGGGTGAAAAACAAACCACACAGAAACTTTGCAGTGTGGAGGGTTTGAAGTTCACTCCTTAAAATATGTTATGCACCTAGTTCACTAATAAAAACTGAACTGTAAAATACATGCTACAAAATAATCAAATAGAAAATAGTAAATAGTCCACAGCTGAGTTAAAAATGGAATATCCTTTATTGAAACACACAAATAAGCGATCCTAGTTGAGTATAATGAAAAGCATTAAAGACATTCATTATTTATATATAATCAAGTTATTTGGAGCAAGGGAGTGGTTACAGAGGGTGGTTCTGTTAAGAGCAATAAAAGCAATAAACTCATTCCTTTAACTAAAGTCCCCCTTCCCCCTTAACACCATAGTGTCAACTGAGACTGTGCTACCTTAGAACTGAAACTAAAAAGCTAGAGGCAAGTTAAAATATATAATATAAGAACAGCTTATTAAGGCTAACTTTCTAATTCAAACTTTATTAATTAAGAAACCAACTAACAAAATGACTAATTAATTAACTAACATAAAGATCTACTACTACACATCTATCAGAATAAATATTAATAAGTTATAAATTGAAACACTTTTAATAAAGATTGCTTTTGCATCAAATAAATACTTCATCAGTTTTTTTTTTCCTCAAATGATTTTATTATTTTTTTGAATGAATATGACAACATTAACAATTGCATTTCTTGAGTAAATAAATCTATAACAAACTATATATAGTATTTACAGTTGGCCATCAACAAAAACAATCTATAGAAAGGATTAAGTTACACATAGTCATAATGGATCCTGCTTAGTCACTTCTCAATCAGGTAAGACTGTATCGGGTTTAAAGGAAAACTCCACCTTATAACTCAAAATGCATATTTTTTCATTGTATCTTTGTTTTCGAGCTATGTTAATGCTTCAGAATCACCCCAAGTGCATCTTTTACAATTTTAATGTGTTTCTGTCAAAATGCAGATGATGGGGCCTGCCTTGGTAACGTGATCTTATTTTCTTGCTTTCCTTCCTTCTTCCCAGAATACATTTCAAGTCCTCTTTATATGACTCATGCTAGACATAAGGAAGTGGTGCTGTTTTCTCATGCCATTAAAATATAATGGCAGGACTGTGAAGCACCATCTTCTAAACACACCTTCTGTAAAAGAGCTGCTTCTCTGTTTACCTGACTGGGCCTCATTTATCTGTCTGCCAGAGCTTGTTCTATGCTGTAAATAGCTGTTAGCTACTTGAAGCAAAAGAAAGCAGATAAAAAACACTTTTTCTAAGAGGAGTCTTTTGTAGTCCTAACAAACTTGATAAACCCTCCCCCATACTCTCACGCTGAGGTGTGAAAACTCTCACTGCAGTAAATAATCCTTGCTGTACATTTACAATGCAGATGGAAAATACAGTTATGACTGCTGAATCCTACACAAATGCACTCTATAAGCACTTACACGAGTGCATGGATTGTGCTATCCCAAACAGAACCAAGACGCTATCCTCCAAAAAAAAGAAGTCAATCTGGTGGTCCCCTGCCGTAAACAAACTGTACAACAGAAGGAAGAAATTGTTGCAAAAGAGAGTAAAATCCCAAGAGTGGAGGAGCTCTCTGGTCAGCCTCAGTAAGAAGCTGAGATCCCTTATCACCACTTGCCGCCACTGATTCTAAGGACAACCACAAAGCATTCTATAGCTATGTCAAGAATCTGAATGGCAACACCCAGATCTGTTCTGAGTTACAGCACAAAGGCACAAAAATTACAGAACCAACTGATATTGCCAACATCCTGGCAGATAGGTTCAGTGCTAACTTACCCCCTCCTCACCCCCTAAAGGGCCCATATATATATATATATATATATATACAGGAAGAATGCAGAGTCCCTGTAATCACAACTACGCAGGTAAAAGCTGCACTCTCTAAAGCCAAAAATACAGCATCCATGGGACCAGACAACATCCCAGGCTGCATTTTACACAAACTTCAGAATGAACTGGCTCCCCACCTAAGCACCATGTTCAATCATAGCCTCACATCAGGCTTTGTACCCACTGAATGGCATACAGCAACAGTTATCCCACTCCACAAAGGGGGAGCCACCACTGATCCTGGGAACTATCACCCTTTTAGCCTGAGGAGCCTGGTCTGCAAGGCCATAGAACATATCATCATGGAGCTCATAAACAAAGACATTGGTAACCTCTAAACTCTGGATCCCACCCAGTTTGGGTTTGTGAAAGGCAGATCATACCTCCTGAACCTGATCGACTTCTTTGAGGCAGTCACCAAAGCCGTTGATGAGGGTAAGGTGGTTCACACAGCCTATCTTGACCTCACCAAGGCTTTCGACACCATCCCCCATTATGGAATTATAGCTAAACTAGGTATAAATCCCTACATCACAAGATGGGTTGCCAACTGGCTCACTGACAGAACCCACAATGTAAAAGTTGCACACTCCAAATCTGACCTCAAACCAGTGACAAGTGGAGTACCACAGGGTTCAGTCCTGGGACCTCTCCTGTTTGGTATCTACTTCTCTGAAGTACAGGCTAACACAGAAGACCTCTGGCTAATGAAGTCCACAGATGACTGCAAACTAGGAGCCATAGTCCAGTCCCCAAATGATGTGGAAATCCTACAGAAGGGCCTCGCTGAGACAGATGCCTGGTGTCAGAGCCATGGCCTCAAGCTCAATGTCAAAAAGTGCATTGTCATCCTCTTTGGTAAAAACTCTGTACCCATGAACTACTACATAGACAGCAGTCTATTTAACACCGAATGTGTGATAAGAGACCTTGGGACTCAGGTGGACAGTAGTCTGTCCTTTGATAGTCACATCTCCACAGTATTCAGGAAGTCCTTCTACATGGCACACCTCATCATAAAAGGGTTCTCATCCAGGAAAAAAAGAGGTCATTGTTCCCCTCTACGCGACATTCATTAGACTTATTATAGAGTACAATGCCCCTTTTGGGATGTACCTCACAGGACATCTGCAGCAGTTGGAAAGGCCACAGAATCACCTCACAAAGAGGATTACTGGCCTCAAACAGATGCCCTACAATGACCGTCTCAAAAAACTCTAGCTTTACTCCGTAGCATGCCGCCTACTCTGAGGTGATCTCTGCCTAACATATAAAGCTATGTCAAACCCAGAGCTGTTGGACATGCTACACCTAAAGAAATCCCAATCCCTCCAAGCTACATGCTCTAGGGACTTAAACCTTGTCACCACAATAAACAGGACATGCTGGATTGATAGATTCCTGTCCCAGAGACTTCCCATACTCTGGAACAGGTTACCCATCTATGTCAAGCAAAGTTCTTCATTAGCACTCTTCAAGAAAAATCTTGATGAGTGGATGGGAAATAGGAAATACACCCCAGGGGTCACTTCTGTGTCTCTGCTCGACAGTGGCACAGGAAAATAACTTTCTTAGGTGGCATAAGCCAGGGAACCTTGTTGGCTAGGCTTACGTAGGCCCTCAGGCCAATAGCCTAGTACCTACCTATGAACAAGTGACAAGTAGTAGGACTCTAAACTTTGTCTGTTTGCTACTTCCCAATGCCTTTAGTGGGAGGATTTTTCTCTCTCATGAATGATGCAGACTTAAAATGTGCTTTACTAGTTCCCTAATTATTTCAGTCATGTTCCCCCTCCTTTTTTCTATTTCATATTTATTTATACTTTGGTAACTAGGAAAGTGAACTGGTCTCAGGACCCTTTTCAGCCAGAGCATAAGCTACACTGGCAAAGATAATAGCAATTATTAAATGCACTTATCAATACAAATAAAAAAATACTGAGAGAGAGAGAGACATTGACCAAGACTGCATGTGGAACACATAGCCAATGTGTGACAGTGACCACGTAAATCATTGAGCAACATTTACTATAATGTGTACATTAATAATGCTTAACTATACTATGTTTTTTATTATAAATAATTCATTGTATGCACACACACACACACACACACACACACACACACACACACACACACACACACACACACACACACACACATATATAGTATGTGTGTGCTTCTGTATATGTGTATGTATAGCGCACACACACACACACACACACACACACACACACACACACACACACACACACACACACACACACACACACACACACACACACACACACACACACACACACACACAGACACACACACACACACACACACATATATGTATAGTATGTGTGTGCTTCTGTATATGTGTATGTATAGAAAGTACATATGTACAAAAAGTGTGTGCGTGTGTATGTGTGTGTGTGTGTAGTACTTCTGATTTCCTTTTCTTAGTGTTCTTAATGCAAGGGCATATAGTAAATGTATGTTAAAGTAAATTCAGCTGTATATTATGGTTACTCTCTGGGACGGCCATGGTGGTGCAGCTGTTAGCATTGTTGCCTCACAGCAAGAAGTTCTCTGGTTCGATCCTTGGCTGGGGAGCCTTCTGTGCGGAGTCTGCATGTCCTCCCTGTGGTCGCGTGGGTTTCCTCCGGGTGCTCCGGTTTCCTCCCACATCCCAAAGACATGCTGTAGGTGGATTGGACACTCTAAAATTGGCCCTAGGTGTGAGTGTGTGCATGTGTGTGCCTTCTGCGGAAGGTTGGGCTGGCAACTCGACACCGTAAAACTCCACTGCCAATCATGAGCGGACAGGTGATCCGCTGTGGTGACCCCTAACCGGGAAAAGCCGAAAGGAGAAGAAGAAGAAGATTATGGTTACTCTCTGACAATGCAAGGACTGACTCAAAGTCAGTGGGAATAATTTACAATGGATCGGCATGTACCAGATATGCATCCCCCTCTGAAAGGATGTCACACAAAGCATAAAAGACCTTTTTTATGAACAGTATCAGTGCACCTAGTTGATAGGGTTGCCACCTGACTCTCTTTCTGCAGTTCTGGCCTGTGTTTGTATGTGTGTGTGTGTGTGTGTGTGTGTGTGTGTGTGTGGGGGGGGTGGGGGGGTGAGGGAGTTGAAAATGGTAAATGCATTTATACTTTACAACAAAAAAATATTTACTGACTTTTCTCTAAATGTCACAAAAATCTTTGCTACTACTCTTAAGTCATCTTAACACAAACTATTATAAATAACATTTAAAGCTTACAATTTCAATACTGTGTTGCTGCTTATGTAAATTGCATTTAAACCCCTGACTGATCTAATTGCTTTGTTTTGCTATGAAAGGGGAGTGTTATGTTCTCCACCCCTCTGCAATAAAAACAGTGGAAACAATTCCACAGTTTTCTGTCTTTTTTTATATCAGCTGCTGTGTTCTTGACATTAGCAGGATTAATTACCCATCTAAGATTGACAGCAGTACCTAATGGGGTAAACTACAGCTTTAACTGTGTCTATGATATGTCATGCAGGTGGAGATGAATTTCTCTACAAAGTATGTAAGAAGCTGAGTTTAAAAAAAAAGTAGGTGGGCTTTCCCTTCCTTTGACTCAAATGCAAGGAAATCAAAGTTTTAAAAAACTACAAGCAGGGTTCTGGTACATAAACAATGCTGGAAACGTATTGTAGGGAAAAAAGAAACCTAGCAATTGAGTTAAACTGTATGAGAGAGTGAAGTTTTCCTTTAAGTGTCTCTGTGAAGGAGAGGAGTTTATCCCAAGGGTTATTAGTCCATGTTTTAGGAGATATTCTCAGTTCCTTTACTTTTGTTTCCATCAGCGCAGTATCTTTCAACAGGATTAGAAAGTCATTAAATGATGGTTCAAAGGAGGATTTCTATTTTCTACTCATGTATTTCCTAGCTACTCCTAGTGTAGTCCAAAGAAGATAAAGGTATTTATTATTCTTTAAAATATTATCGTTAACATTTAAAAGAATGATTGACTTTGATAAGATAAATGAGTCTGTAAAAATGGCTTGAAGAAAATTTCTAATCTCTTCCCAGTATTTCTTAATATAAATACAATCATAGAAAATATGTGACCAATCAGCTGCACATTTTAGTGAACATCTCCAACACATAACATCCTTGGAAGAGTTGCATTTTGCAGTCTTGCTGGGGGTGTAGAAAGCTCTATGCAGAAATTTCCATGTGAAAATCTTCTAAACTTGTAAATTGGAGGTTAATTTGACAGAATTTAGGAGGTGAGATTTATTTTCAATTGTTAAATTAATTGAATGCTTTTTAGTTATAAAATTCCAAAAAGTTTGTTTGGGATTAACTTTATAATTAATTAGTATTTTATATAATCTTCATATTAATTGTGTCCAATTAAACCCATTGTATAACTGTTGAGTTATTTTTTTCAGGAGATCTTTTTAATGTAGATGATTAAGACAAGTCCTTGCCCTCTGAAATTGAGATTATGTTATTATTTTTTGATAAAAGAAGTTGCTTCCTTGACATTGTTAAATGTTCTCATGTCATTTGATTGAAAGATTCTGATTTTTAGCAGGATAGACAAGTTGTGCTTTAACTTTGCTTTGTTTAAGTAGTCTCACAAATGGCCAGGATTTCTTTCTAATTTCTAAGACTCTTGAAGAATAGTCATTATCAAATCTTACTTGGCTTTGTTTGTAAGTCAAGGGACTTTTCCTCCAGGCAGATTTAAGTATAAGTTCTTTATCCAAGTAAGATAAAAATTTCACAACTGTGGATCTTGGAGGTGCATTAGGAGAGGAAGGGATAGGTTTGCCTATGGCTCTGTGTGCTCTCTCTATCCCATTTGATAAGTCTTTTTTAGATCTAATATATCAGGTAAACATAAATTTAAAAACAAAATGATGTCCTCACCTTCAGCTTTTTCTGGAAGACCAAATATTCTTATGTTTGTTCTCCTTTCCATGTTCTCCAGATCATCTATTTTATTTATTAACCAGCTTAGTTTCCTCTTCTTTGAGTCTTCCATCTATGTCATTATGTGAGGTTTCCATGTCCAAGATTTTAGTTTGTTGTTACTGCAACATTTCTTTAAGAACATCAATTTATTTTTGGCAATTTTATTTTAGGTTTTCTAGGTTATCTGTGAACCTGTTCATTTTAAGAGATAGTTCATGTAGAGTGGCAGACATCATTTGGATTTCATTTGTAATTGTGTAGTTTCAGAGTGAGAAGATTTTCAGTTGTTCATCTCCACACAGGTAAAATAACCTCCAGCTTGTTTGACAGGCACATTTTGATGAAAACACTTCAACGTTGATATTCTTGTAAATTAGAAGTTCCTTAATAGGATTTTACTACTTTTGTTTTTAAAACAGATTATTTTCCTGTATTCTAGTAAGTATTGTGGAGCTCAAAAAAGTTGCTGCTACCAGTTGGCCTCTCCACCCCTACTTCATCAGGTTTGCATGTAAAAAACATAGAATATTAATCAACATGTGTATAAATCTACAAGTGAACACCTATGTAGGCTGAAAACCATATCTATAATTGCTAAGGTGGAAATACAGAGAAAATGTTAAAAATAAAGCATTAAAGCCCCAGGGATCTGTTCAAGTGTGGCATCTAAGAAAGCACTTAGTTTGAATGAGTTTCAAAATTTCTCTCACTGATACCTATTCTTATCTTTATTTCTAAACTCTCCTGCTCTGTGGCCATGCTCATCCATTATACTCCAATCTTCACACTTTACTTCTACCTCCAATCTCACCCTCCTCAATCATTCTTTACCCTTCCTCTTCCTTCCACTTTGTGCATGGATCACTTTCTCTGACACCTATATGCCTCACTACACTAAGGCATAGGTTAGTAATTCCCCATTCCAAAGTATTGATTATTTTTATGTACTTCCTGTGCCTATAAGTCACACAATAGATTAATCTCTATGTTTAATTTTTTTTCATGTCTTTCTTTTTCTCCTCATACATTGTAAAAAATGTCATCTGTTCTACTGTATTGTACCTCCTCTAGATTGTGTATTTAAATGTTGTATGGATTGTATGTGAAAATACTTTATTGATTGTAAAAAATCCTGTGCTGTAACTGGAGCTTTTCTCCTTGGGTCTCTGCTGAAAAAGGGCACCTGCCCAGCCAGACCAACCCGGTTAACAAATTGCAAATAAATGAATAAATAAATAATAAATGAGTAAAAGTATCAGAAAACAATGCCGGTGTCTATATACCAATGCAGTTATAATTAAAAACTATATTGTAATGCCCAGCAATGACTGCAAGCCAGAAACAATCTTTTCAAATGCAGTGCAGACTTAGAATAAAATATGCATTTAAAATAAATTAATTCATTAAAATGTTGTACAGTAGTGTGATATGAAGCATAGTACATTATCAGTTTAATATTGCAGCGTACTTTAAAGTCAACGTCTGGATGAAGTGAATGGTTCAAGTCCAAAGCAACACTGACTTTTTATATTGATTTTCATCTTTAAAAAGTCTTTTGAAAGATTTTGCAGAGGACTTCAAATGATAAACAAAAATAGCTGAGAAAAGCATTTTAAAAATTCTGGCTCTGTGCCCAGTGTCTTTAAAAGTAGAAAGCACATTATAGTATGATTCATTCAGTCTGCATTTGCAGCTAAAGAGAAATTTTCTCACACTAGATGAGCTTTTTTATTTTCTGAAATATGTTTCCTTTGCACTAGTTTTCCTAATTTCTTGCCTTTAAAAATGTTTTTAATTTGTTTATGTGAAAATGTCCCCTTTCTTACCATCAGACAATAACTTATTTTTTAGCATCTACAATATCCATTATTTTACTTTTGATACTCTTTCCTTCATTAAAACTATTTCAGGTTAATTATTACCTGCCTCTCCACACCTATCATTCATAAAACAAAAACCATGAGACTGAGGGCATTCAATTCCCAGAGTCATAAACAAGAGGTATGCGTCTTCCTTTTTTGCTTTTTACTTTTTACTTATTATCTCCGTAGTAAAAATTGCCCACTATAGGCTATTATCCTGTTTTCACCCTTTGGTCACATTAATGAGACATCTTTATTAAAAATGAAATGCAGAAATACAAAGTTTGACAGCAGATAAGGACTGATTAGTCCACTTAGTCTTCCAGTTTCCTTATCTTTCAGATAAGCTGCAGATGCTCCAAAACACTGATCAGTAAGATCACCCCTATAAGAATTATCCTGTGTCTGCTCCATATGTCTGTGAACTCTGGTGCAATTGTTTTGCAATGCTAACAGTTCAGGGTGTCTGCTCTAGTTACCTACCACTTTTTCTGTGAAATAATATTTACACACATCTTCCTTAAGCTATAAGTTGCTGTTTCTTGTAGTCGTCTTGTTCTCATACATCTATTTAAGGATGGAACCTCTGTGAATTCTTATGATTTCCTTTAAAGTATCTAAAATGTCTTCCTCCTCTATACCTCCCAGCTCTTTTCCTTCATTTAACATAACTCATAATATTTTGAAAGGAGATACAAACAGACCGGTAGGAATGTTCTCCTGCTGTATACATTTTTTGTTAAGCTAGTCATACATCTTGATGTGGCTTTTTCTTATATTTTTAGATTATGTATATGGTATTGCTGAGGAGAATGCATATATATATATATATATATATATATATATATATATATATATATATATATATATATATATATATATATATATATATATATATCACTAAGAACCTATGAACAAACAGAATAACAGGCATAAAAAATCTAGTCAATGAAAATAGTCCTGAAATATTATGCTTGTTCTCGTTTTCCTAAAGACATCATAAGGACAGTCTGTGCTTTGCCTTAAAATAATTATCTGGTCTAGTTTTATAGGTTCGTAGGTTCATAGGAGATTACTAAGCTAATGGCTCTAAGGCTTTTACAAGCCTAGCAATGTAATAACCTGATTGACCATTGTTAGATGGTCACTGTTAGCAGAGTGATTCTGAGATCAGCACTGACTGCCTCTGTCCATGAGGGATGTAGGTACCACCCCTGGGGTGAATTTATGGTCACTCCATCCAGTTGTCAAGGTTGCACTTGAATAGGGTCATTGAGGAGCTCTGCATCACATGGAGTGGGAGCTTATTCCAGAGGAGGGGCAATTGCTGAGAAATATATCAGTCTCTCTAGCATGTTCTGCTAATGTCATGGGCTAGGTTGGGATCTCTGGGTTGAGTTATTTTTGTCCCATTTGATTTGTGGATTTCCATTAGGGCAGGGTCCAAGACTGCTGTGCAGGCCAGACACAGGTCACCTCTCAGCAGCCTGCATGATACAGAGTACAATGACAGGGCTATCAGTCTTTCCATGTATGTCATGTTTTGGAGGCCCTGGATTCTCTTGGTTAGAAATGTCTGTGGTCTCTCCATTTGCTGCAGGTGTTTGGTAAGGTACATACAGAAGTGAGCATTGTACTCAGTTAGTGGTCTGCTAAGGTTTGAGTGCAGTGGAGCTATAATCTCCCTGGTCTTGGATACAATGCCATTATTTATGGGATGCACAATGTAGAATGCTTTTCTTACCACTATGTACACATGGTGATTGATGTTTAGATTGCTATCAACCTATGTTCCCAAGTCTTGCCCCACTGAGTTTGAGTTTAGAGGAGTGCTATCTACATCATAATTAGCAGGGGCTACTTCTTTGCCAAAGGAGATAATGAGGCATTTTTTGCATTTAGTTTTAGTCCATGAGTTTGGCACCAATCATTTGTCTGTGTCAGCCCTTTCTGTAATATATTAACATTGTTGGGGGACTCTGTGATTGCGATCAGTTTACCATCATCTGCAAACTTGGTAAGCCACAGGCCATCTACCCTCACCTGAACTTCAGAGAAATAGATTCCAAACAGTATAGGGCCCAGCACAAATCCTTGTGATACCCCACTGCTAACTGGTTTACTGGTGGAGGTGGACTCCCTAACTTTGACAATTTGCATTCTTTTCATGAGCCATTTTGCTACCCATCTAGTAATGTATGCATTAATCCCCAGCTGGGAGAGTTTCTCTATGATACATGAATGGGGATTGTGTCAAAGGTCTTGGCTAAATCAAGATGGGTGGTATGTATTGTTTTGCCCTCATCCAGGGTTTTGGTGACATTCTTAAAGAAATCCACTAGAGTTAGTAAGCAAGATCTACTCTTGATGAAACCAAACTGGGTCAGGTTAAGGGTTTGAAGGTTGCCTATGTCCTTGTGGATAAAGTCCATGAGGATTCTTTCCATGACCTTGTAGATGAGGCTGGTTAGTCTTATGGGTCAATAGTTCCCAGGGTCAGTTGATGGACCCTCCTTTGTGCAAGGGGATTACTGTTGCTGTTCTCCACTCTAATGGGACAAAGCCAGTTCTCAGACTATGGTTAAAGAGAGTGCTGAGGTGGCTTTATGGTTAAGGTGTTTGCCTTATAAACACAAGGCGCAGGGTTTGAGTCTCACAATGGATAATTGGCTAGGCTTAAAATGGCTCGCAAGGGCAGTTAGCTTGGTACTAAACTATGAACCTATGAACTAGGTCTTGTTTTAGATTGTTTAGTAAGCAGCCTGGGATGTTATCTGGTCCCATAGAGGCCGTGTTTTTGGCCTTGAAGGGGTGCTTGTATGACCTGTTCTTTGGAGTTACTAGCTAGAGGACTGGTGTGAGAAATGTTTTGGGGTATACCTGGTGGGGACTTGCCAAATCTGTTAGCTAGCAGGTTGGCAATTTCCTCAGGTTCAGTGTGAGTAGCACTGTCCATTATAAGTTCGGCATATGGCTGGGCATTCCCTTTTAGGTTTTAGATGTAGCTAAAGAATGCCTTATAGTCTTTACCTAGTGATGCTAATTTAGTCTCATAACTAGCATTATAGGACTTTACAAGATATCTGATTTGCTTGCTCAAGCTGTGGAGGGTATTCTTCCTCTGTTGAGTAACTTCCCTCCTGTTCTTAGATATCACTTTCTTTCTTTTGTTGTATAGCTTATTTATATTTATAGTCCACCAGAGTGGCTTGTTTTTTGGGAAGACCTAGTTTTGTTCCTGTTGGGTACAGCCGAGTCAATGCATTTGTTTAAGTGGCTGTATAGGGCATTTGTGTATTCCTCTGCATAGGAGTCGTTGTTGGCTCTGTTGGCAGAGGCTTTGAAACTTATCTGAATATTTCTTTAGAGTGTAGTACACACTCAATTAATACTAGATCAGACAACTTCTGCTGTACCTGAAAATTAAATTTAAAAACAAATAAAACACATTTGTAACTCAGGGAATTTTGTAACCATAGAAAAACTACTATGGTACATAAAAAACAGTAGCACAACATTAAAAAAGTAAAGATGCAAGTGTGTTGTTATAAAATATTACCCCAACAGTATCACAGCAGACCAAACACTTCATTTAAAATATCCAATATCACAATATTTTGAAATGTTTTAAAATGCATTGGAGGGTCCTTAGTAAACCTCAGGTCCTGAGAACTTTCCTAGATGACAGCCAGTCACCATTTCCTGGTTGCAGTCACTGGGGAACCTTTCTATAGTTCAGAGTCATTTTTCCCATAAGAGATCAATAAATGCACCTGACTGGTTAAGAATAACAGCAATTAGGTCATTTGACAAGCTATGAGTCTAGAAGTAGGAATGAGAAAGTTATAGCCTATAAATTATGAATAAGATAAACTATGTTGATTTCACCCACTGGTATATTTGCTATTCCATGATTTGCATATGAATTTAGAGCCTGTTTGAATGGCAAACTTCTGTAGTTTTCTATTAATTGTTGCTTTTTCTTGAAGACACTACAACAATAAAATCTGTGCTGCTCTTTTAAAGAGGTAGCTTGAATCTGTCTTTCCCTGTGTGCTGTTGTTATACACCACCAATAAAAGACCAAGTCTGCCTGTGTGTTATCCCAATGTATGCAAACACATGCATTCCCATATTAAATACTGTCTGGGTCTGGGAGTTACTCAGCCATAAGTGCTGCTTAATATAATGTGCTTCCACCCATTAAAAAGGAGTGGTGTCTTTTTATGGAAAAAAAAAAGAAAGCAATAAACTTTTACATTTACCTTCTATTTCTTCTCAGGGAAGAGCAAACTTTTCAAGTGTACGGAGCAACTGCAGACTAAATGATACCTGCAAGTGTGGGAATGTGGCCTAGTTTGCTTCCCTTCTGCCCTCAATTTCCCAGTCACCCCCCCCCCCCCGGATGCTCAAATTTAACCTTTCTGTACCACATCCAAAAATCACATTATCTGATCAACCTCTTGAAGCCACACAACACATTCACAAGAACATCTTTCCTTAGCTCAGAGACATTCTACTAACTTTTATACTCCAATCAGGACACACAAGCTGCAGTCATATCACATCCTCAGATCTCTGAACATCACCCGATACTACTATAATACTATAACACTACTATAATATAGTATAGCAATAATCTGCAGTTGGGTGTGGGTGATGCTGGATTTACCCACAGTTGGCTTTGTTCGCCCTCGTGACCAAATCACACCAACTGCGGGTAAATCACCATTACCTACACCCAGCCATGGGTTGTTGCTATTATATAATGACATAATTTAAGAAAAAAAAACTTACTTTTCTTAAATGATGTAATTGTATAATGACGCTATGATGTTCTTCCACTTTAATTTTATGTCTTGGGGTTACTTGATGTACTGGGCTTGCATATGGGACTTACATTCCCACGCTTATGCAGTATACTGGTTGTTTGGAAAGAAATGTAGATGGGGAAGGTGTTCATAACCTACTATGTCAGCCTTGATATTCTGCATACAGGAAGAATCTGTTACAGGTACATTTTTCATTTCTTTTTTTTTTAGCATACCTGATTCTTCTTGATTGCAGAACATCGTGACTGATTTAGTAGCTTATGAACACCTTCCTGATTTACAGTGTTGTTTGTTGTCTGGAAATGTACATTTTAACCTCTTAGAGCAAGAAATCTGGACAGGGCGGCTACGGTGGTGCAGCGGTTAGTGTTGCGACCTCACAGCAAGAGGTTCTCCGGTTCGATTCTCGGCCTGGGTGCCTTCTGTGCAGAGTCTGCGTGTCCTCTCTGTGGTCGCATGGGTTTCCTCTGGGTGCTCCGGTTTCCTCCCACATCCCAAAGACATGCTGTAAGTGGATTGGGCACTCTAAATTGGCCCTAGGTGTGAGTGTGTGCATGTGTGTGCCTTCTGTGGATGGTTGGGTGCCGGGCTGGCAACTCGACACTGTAAAACTCCACTGCCAATCATTTGCGGACAGGTGATCCGCTGTGGTGACCCCTGACCAGGAAAAATCCGAAAGAAGAAGAAGAGCAAGAAATCTGGACAAAGCTGTAAATAATGAGGGGATAAAGATCCAAAAGTAGGGACAGTTTTTAAGTATTGCTGTTACACATTAAGAAAATTGATAGACTAATAGGTTTTGCATTAGCATTAATTTCCTGAAGGGTATGAAGTCTGAAATTCAAATATCTGCCATTGTATTCTAACGTCAACTTTCAATGATTTGCCAACCCCCCCTGACTTTTATGAGAAACAGACCAAAAATCTGGGCATTCTGTGAAAATATGTACAGTTGAGAGTTATGACTGGAAGTTATATATGCCGATAAGGTCCGACCACTCAGTGATACTTCAGTGACTGGACTTTTACTGTTGGTATATTCTTGATTTACAAAGGGCATGCTGGTTGGGCTGACCAGTCAGTGTGCTCGTTTTTGAATGTTAATGGCTAGTCATCATTTAATATAATATAATATAATAGTATAATACAATATAATACTACAATATCTGCCAGCTCAGCCTTACTGTCCTGTTCATTCCCATATACTACATACTGCAAGAGTCACTCTTCCCACCTCACATACCACTAGTCTGAGAACATCAAAACCCATGTCTCTGCCAACACTGTATATTTTCTGTATCTTACCTCTCCAATTTCTTGCATTTCCATTCTCAGATCATCCTATTTCATAAATGGCATCAACTCTAAATACCTCTCAGGTGCACAAGTGCACACACACTTCAAAGTCAAGGCTTTGTGTCATGAGCTCTTCTTTTTAATGCTAAAAGCATTGGAAACACGATTGACAACATAAGCTCTTTTCTGAGCTCCCTCTCCCCTGATCTCATTGAAATGACTGAGTCTTCAGTCACGTTCCCCTGTGGTGTTAACAGTTACTGTACAGAGTTCAACTGTTCATATACCTCTTAGGGGGAATTGGGGGCTGGCATAATGGTTAAGGTGTTTACCTCACAGAGCCAAGGTACAGGTTTGACTCTTGGAAACATGGCTAGGTTTAAGAGGCCCACTGGGGTCATTAGCCTAGCAATCACCTTTAAACTAAAGAATAGCAATCATCATTTACATCTTCTCTTCTCTTGGGATACTTATTCATTTGATGTCCACCCAGGCAACAGACCTGATGGTGGTGTTGTGCTACTACACAACATTAACATGTCAATTATTTCCCCAAACCAAGGTAGCCATTGACCTCAATTTCAGTGGAAATCCGTATTAAGGATGAAAGAGCAAAACTGTTGTATAAACTAATAAACCAGTTCTGCTTCTACATCTATCCAGTTGTGATTTGTGTTTACTGCTTTTGGTATTACAACCAAGGATATTATTTTTTTGATTATTTGTGTCAAATAATTATAGCTAATTGACACATGGCAATAACCACTTCTCACAGTTATTCACAAAAATACTTGGGCATCACACTAGACCAAACACTGTCTTTCCTTTCCCACAGCAAGTAATCTACCAACTTTAAATAGGTTGTAATGACATCCATTTACTTCTAAAAGAACTCAAGCACACTATTGCCATGTGTCCTACAATCGAGGCTTGAATGCTGTTTTCCACAGTAGTTATTCTTCTACACTCACCCTAAAACATACACATTTTACACACACACACACACACACACACACACACACACACACACACACACACACACACACACACACACACACACACACACACACACACACACACACACACACACACACACACACATATATGAATATATATGTGTGTGTGCATGTATGTATGTATGTATATATAGATATGTTTAGATAATGGGCCCATCATGCTTCGCTATCCTAGTGGAAACTGACTGTTGTGAGGCCCAACACTGCAGGGGGAGGTGTATTATAATCCATGATATTGCCCAGTAAGAAATAATCTGCTTCTTCATGGCAGCATATCAAGCTGCTGTGAAGCATGGACCATAATCATCGTTTTTTTACTTTCAACTAATACTTCTTTGCTGTTTAGCAAATGTTAAATAATAAATAAATAAAGCAAATAAATAAATAAATGAATTTAAAAAAATTAGCCAGCAAAGGTAACTGCAGGAGCAGTTATGAGTATATGCTTTTTTACTTTATTTCTTTATGTTTAGTGGGGTAGAAAAAAAAATATACACGCACATGTATATGTGCGTGTGTACGTCTCTCTGTGTGTGTGTGTGTGTGTGTGTGTGTGTGTGTGTGTGTGTATGTGTTTCCACAGAGAGAGAGAGAGAGAGAAAGAACAATCCTCCTAACTTCTAATTCTTTGCTTAAGAATTCTGAGGAAAACCTTAACTCTGGGACAAAGTTTTATATAAAGCACACATTATCTAAACAATAAGAAGTATGAAACTATAACATCTAGCTTCATTGACTGACAGTAATCTTCAGTGATTTACCTAGAAATCAGGCATCTTCAAGAGAGAGAATGAAATTAGGGCCAGTTGAGAGGCATGGAGGGAGAGTTGCAATGCCTTACACTTTAGGAGGATTGTTTTCTTTCATTTGATCACAATAAGACATCTGAAGGGTACTCAGTCAAGAGAGTAACTGTAATTTATTGTTAGATTTGTGTGTGTGTGTGTGTGTGTGTGTGTGTGTGTGTGTGTGTGTGTGTGTGTGTGTGTGTGTGTGTGTGTTAGTGTACATAATATATTTACAGAACTTATACTTTGGATGTAAAATTCTTCCTCCATCAGCAATTACATATGGTACAATACATTTAAAATATTAGGTAGAGGAACTATTTTATATCAAAAACATTAAAAAGTGTATACTAAAAAATACAAAACGTCAGTTACCTTAGTGCAAAAATGTCCTCCAAGGTGGGCATTATGAGGGAAAATATGGGCCTTTCCATGGATTGTAATGCATCTTCCCCTACAATGCTGGGCCTCACAACACCCCATGGGCAGGTTATTTCCCTGATAACACCCACCCTTTTGAATATTATTGCTTGCTTATCCACTTCAGTTCCAACAATGAGATCTGCTGTCTAACTATTAGCAAATCTAAATGGCTATCAGTACCTGCTATGGTATCCTGTCTACTACGCATACTTAACATTCAAACTCATATCTGTTCTTTGAAAGTGCATGCATTGATGAAGTGTTGATTGACTGTAGTCATCTACGATTTAGATAATAAATAAACTCTTCTTTCTCATTATGTGGTTCTTAGCTGAAGCTGCCCTGCACTTTGGATGCTGTCCTTTGCACTGCCTCCATGTCATCTACATACTTAAATTTAAAACTCCAGAACTACACATGGCCATGCAAATGACATGCACCTGTAAAACTAAGAAGTGTATTTTTGTTTTCTAGTGATAATACCTAATTCTGGGTATCCTATGCTACAGTAGCATGGCTTAATGTTCTTTTATATTGCTAGCTTACCTTTACATCATCAGATATGACTACCACTAGGTTCCCTTCCTAATTTATTGTTGCCACTGTTGCTTCCTCCTCATCTCTTTATTCCCCGTTTGGGGTTTTGCCTTTAGATGTATTATTTGTCATCATTTTTCAGATGTTAAGCTGTGACTGGTCCCCCTGTCATCCTTCTTTCAGCTTCATGTGTATCGTTTTCTTTACAAAAATTGTGTCATCAAATATTTTCATTGAAATCTTCTCAACTTTGAGTGACTAGCACAAGTACTATTCTCTGTTGTTATACACTCCTTCAGTTCCTCTAAGACATGTAATACTTGTGTACTAGGTACCTAAAGCTATGGAAATGAGACTGTGAATATGCAGTTATATGAAGCATACAGATTATGAATAAAATTGAACACTTTATGTGAACGAAAACACTTTAGATAGGTCATTACAAAATTTATGGCAAGAGATATAGATACCCTCTTTCACCGCCGATCTATGCAAATGCACCCCTACTTTTGCCCCATCTTTTAAGCACACTAATTAAAATGTTGCATTATTTTTGAGTAAACATAATACATGGATTTCCATAAAACCATGTATTTTCTTTGCTCAGAAGTACTGTGAGTTCAAAGTTTGTATACGTAATTATCTGGGGTATAGTAGTAAACACCCCCCACAGTGTAGGGCTTATGGGGTAAGTTCCCTAGCAAACACTTCTGGATTGATTTATTCCTTTTTAAAAATCTCCTTATATGTCTGTCTAGTTTCTCATGGTTATAGTTTTTTTTTCCTGCTAACTAGAAATGTACTTATTTTTTTATGATTCTAGGGGAATAGTTCATCCCATTGCAGGCTCAACTCAAACAGTAATATATAAAAAATGACCCCCTTTCCAGAGTTACTGTATTTAAGTTATCAGAATGTATAGGGTTAAGTCTTCCACATGGGAGGGACAGAAGAGTATAACCCCTAAGAAAAAACACTTTGTTTTGCTAGTCAAATCTCAGTGGGTTCAGATGTCAGCAATTTCTTGTGATTCCATTTAACAGCTTCCCATATCTGCTGTATTAATCACTTTGAATCCACTCTAGACAAACATAAGATGCTCTGCTTTATGTTCAATATTAGTTTTCTAGTACCTCGACCATATATACGTATGTTGCTGTTACTAATAAATGTAATAGATTATGTCTAGTTGTCATGAAGTATCTATCTACATCTCCCTCTATGAGTGTTTACATTTATATTATTCTTACTCCTTAGAAAGAGTCATGAAAACTGATTTGATTACAAATGTACGTTATAATAAAGTGGTGTCATAACAGCAGTAGGCATTACTGTTTTAGAGCAGAAAGTAAAGGCCATCTTTGTGGAGCAGAACTTTCCAGCTTCCTTTCAGGTTATTGATATAGAGAAATACATTATAGCCTTGATGAAACATTTTTTTCCAGACTGCTCACATTATTAGCTGTCTACAAATTCATATAGTCATTTAACTGATATTTGTAATTTGGCTTTTGCAGCATGACATTCATAATTTAGTTATATTTCTGATAGGTACTCTGCTAGTCTCCATCATTTTATCATCACCATGTACTCATTTTGCAATGAATCTCTTAGCCATATTGCCTAACCAACATTTTATCCATCCATGTTATAGAATATGCCATAAGACATATTAACTTGTTAGATAACTGTTTATGCTGTACTGTGGGTAATGCCTTGTTAAGCTATAAGCAGGCCTTAACCACAGACACATTCTTATCTAGTTCACTGGTTACCCAACCAAACAACTCTACTAGGTTAGCCTAACATGACAGTCTTGCTGTGAAATCATGATTTCATGGGTTTTATGAACCACTGAATTATAGATATTTATATATTTTTTTCCTTCAGCAGCAATTTCATGATTTTCCCTAAAGCAGAAAAGACTCATTAACCAACATGTTCAAGTCTTTCTAGAAATCTCTGAAGCATTAATTTTCCTTATGAAAATTTTTGAGAAATAACCTTTCTAAAATAAAAGATGCTGTGACACCTCTGCACTGGCCAGGTAATCAAGGAACCTCAATCCTTACCATTGGCAGCAGTGAGGGACGTACACAATGGGAGGATGACAAGTACACACACAGTAAAGTACAATTTTCCTAAAGAGCACATAGAGATCACAGTCAGTCTGGGATGGTTTCTGCCTCTTTCTCCAGATCCCCAATAAGACTCCCCACTGGCACAGCTATAGGGTTAAGATCTCAGCTGAGTGGTCAAGCCAAAACCTCAAGCACCCTCTCTGTCCAACCAGTGCTTCGTGTCCCTGCCCTAATAGCTGACACACACACACACACACACACACACACACACACACACACACACACACACACACACACACACACACTTTGAGATTTGGTTTATGTACAAACACATAGACACTCCTGGAGAAGGCCGGGACATGTTTACTAGCTATGCCCCCTTCTGCCCAGACTATAAGGTAGTTATCATTGCCACCAACCACGACTTATCAGCTAATCTAAGGCCCTTACAAAGGGTGCCCAATCCTACTGTGTAATGTTACTATTATCCAAATGGTAAGTGTGACCAAGAACAAGGCTATTTAGGATTGGCCTGTACAGTGTCACCAAATACATATGCAAGTACTCCGAGAGCTTAAATATCTCTAAACAAACCAGCCATAATTAAATGGTTTAAATATATTTATTAATAAATAATAAAAGGACAAGACAATACTCAAACAACAGAGCAGCTACAGAGTTCAGAATCACAGGAAATATTTTAAAACAACATTGCAGGACTAACATTGCAGTCTAAAATAAATACAGAACACACCTAAACTAATCTTTACTATATTCCTATCTATATCTAAGAGAAATTACTTTTCCCTAGTTACTTATTATTAGCAAGGCAAGTGCTGATGAGAGGATGTTTCCAAGTCCAAGACAAGATACAAAATGCACAGTCTTTCTCTGAGAGAGTTCTTAAATTACTATCAAACATTACTGCTGGGTCAGCTTGGATGACATCACTCTTTGTCACCTGCATTCAGTTCCCAGGCTAACAGATACCAACAGAATTTTATCATCTCTGTGTGAGAAGTACATATCTCTCAGATATTTGCTCAGAACTGGAAGATGTAAAACAATTAAACACTTTTACATTTAAAACCTAGTAACTATTTCTGTTTCAAGACATAGAAAAACCTCTAGCTCTA
The DNA here is from genome assembly GCF_019279795.1 of Protopterus annectens. NCBI lineage: Eukaryota > Metazoa > Chordata > Ceratodontiformes > Protopteridae > Protopterus > Protopterus annectens. Next base: position 329,110,163 of record NC_056751.1, on the reverse strand, counting down.
GACATTGTGTCTGCGCTGAGCTGAAACTGAGAGATAATGGAATTGTAAAACATTTGGATTTCAACTTATTTTCTTGAAGTTTTGCAAGTTAATTCTGTATGTTCTAGCTTCTACCATTAAATCATACATTTGCACAGGTATCTAGTTTAGATACATTTCTTTTCTTTTCCAGTAGGGTACACTGTGATTACATTCTTGAAGCTCAGTACATACAGTAACATACAGTCCTCTTACATTTGTAAGACAAGCATATGAATCATATTAATATTCACAAATGACATATGATTATTTAGAAAATTCCAGATAGCTGGGCTGGCAGTGCCACAGATGCATCTCCTTTTTTTAAACCTGAAGTGAAAATTGGATGTATAAGAAGTTGTTTCAACTGATATTAATACATTTGTTTTCATTTTCAGCACACTTTTATATTCATATGCTTAACTGATTGGTTTGACAGCATTTGATGACAGTTGTAGTTCACAATGTTAAAGACAAGCTTGCCAAATGCAGTTTTGTCAGATGTCATCCAAAATGGCATTAGGGAAAACATAAAGTAACATTCAAACTGCAAGTGATGTGCATGTGAAATTTCAATCAGTACCAGGTTCACTGCATCTTGATAAAATGAGCAGCTGCAGAAGATGCAGCAATTTCACCGAATGACATTTTGGTCATCTTGCTGTGATGAAATGGTATTCAGCAAAGCTTTGCTATTTATTTAATTACTTTTACTGATTATGTACCTCATTCATATCAGTAGTGATATTAGGAAATGCGTTATGCATAGTTACTACACGGTACTAGTGTGATGCTTATTGGGTAGAAACTCTGACTTTCTTAGTCTTTGATCTGAAGGAATAGTCAGACAGATTTGACAATCTGATGTAAAAATACATAAGGTATTTACATTATTATTTGCATAATGCAAAATGCTTTTAGCACCTTTGTTGACTTCTGCAGATATTACTTTATAACATGTATAAATGTAAATATTTAGTGCAATCTTCTACATATTTTTCATTACAGTACATTGCACATGCAGCACTTTTCAGATCTTTACATTTTGTAATGGAAATTTAGTGTTGAGGTATTAGCACTAAATTGTCACATAGGCAAGAATAGAAAACATTTACTGGATTTATGATTATAATAAAGAATTATTCCTGGGTTATTGTTCATAGCCATTTTGTTACATGTTTGAGAGATAGTTTAGAAGAAATTCCCATAGAAAGTGACAGAGAAACAGTTCCTGGTTAGAGTTCTAAACCCATTTCTTTAGGTATACACCAGAAACCTCAGATAAGGGAATACTCTAGGTAACAGGCATCTTGTATGTTGGAAAATAAATGCAAAATGTAAGTTAAACTAAAGAGGAAAACAGCCTAGGGAAGAAAAAGAAATTAAAAGGGTGGTGTTTAACCAGTATGAGACAAGAGAGTGATCCATATGCAGAAGAGAAATGGGAGAAGGTATGGTATGCTGAGAGACAAGATCATTTTTAACAGAGCTTTAGTAATATTCCTGATGAGCAAAAATACAAGACCTCTGTGCAAAATGAAGATAACTTTATTCATCAAGTTTCTAAAGAAAAGGAACAAACAAATAAGGGAGAAATAATAGCTAACAATAAGAATACTGGTATGAACTACCTGTCCTAGAGGAAGTTAAACTCTAAGACCCCAGGTTTGTGTTATGAGGCAGTAACTTCTATGCCAAGACAGACTAACCTTGAGGAAATTCCAGAGTTGGCTGACCTTCAGGTAAGCTACTTAAACTTTAGAAAGGGTCTGTAGGAATATGATACTTTGAGCAGAGCAAGGGGAAGATATAGCTAGAGGTGTAGAGGAAGGAGCTGAACAAGATATTTCTACTTCTTACCCAATATTTGAAATATAGAATGTCTTGTTGTACACAGTATGTAACACAGCAGTAAAAGATCACACATTTTAACCGAAGTACAGAAAAGGCATATAGCTAGTATAATCAGGTAACATACCTCTGTGAGTAGTAAGTCAGAAGCAACCCTGAGAATCCTAGTTTCAGTACATGACAAGAAATGCAGTGCAAAAACCATAAGCATTCACAAAATACTAATGAGAAAGTAAGACACTCAACAAAAGCAAGATGAAAAGTAGGGTAAAGAACCTATAGACAACCTATAGACAATGTATCTACATCAGTTATGCAGTATTATCAAACAATGAAACAGTCAAATCAGTTACGCAGTTTTATCAAACAGTGAAACAGTCAAGGTTGAATGTTATGATACCTGCTTCAAATCTGAAACTATTGAAAAGCAGTTTGAGTAAAATAAAACTAATAAGCAAAATTAAAGTGATACTTCAGTGAATGAAATAAAATGTCATTCTAATGGGCAAAACAGAAGAGTGTCACAGGCAGCAATGCTTGAACATCATAGTATGGCAAATTTGCCAAAAAACAAACAAACAGATAGTGTGATTAAGGCAGAAACAGAAAAGTAAAGCAGTTTAGATAAAACTCTTAGCAATGGTGTTAGTTTTGGTCCCCTAAATAGAAAACAATTCTTTGGCTAAATTGCACGATCCATTTGAAATAGACAGAGTTAAACAATAAGACCAAAACAAATTTACTATGTTCTGAATCTGTGGAAGAAAGAGCAAACCTTTGTTTATAGATTAGCAGCTAAGAGTTGCAACTCCAGTGAAGAAAAAAAAAATGACAGCAGTGTCCACAGTTCTGGTAGACATTAGACTATCTAAGCCACGGAAGCAAGGATTGAAAGACTTTCTATCAAGGAGCAGGGAAGTATTTTTCAGTGCTGCCTGGAAAAAAAGTTGACACCGTATGCAAAGTATTCTATGTTTTGTAGGGGCAAACCCTGCTGCACCTCCCACACTGCCTGCTAATTTTATATACTAACTATGAAGTTGTACAATATTGGGGAAAAGAGCATATATCCCAGCTTCGAGACTTGTGTGATCTCATACACACACATATATATATATATATATATATATATATATATATATATATATATATATTGGAGTGCTACAAAATTCTGAAAGACCAAAGTCCTGAAAGTTCAAAATACTGAAAACTCAAAATACTTCTTCTTTCGGCTGGTCCCGTTAGGGGTCGCCGCAGCGGATCATCTGTTTCCATTTCTTCATGTCCTCTGCATCTTGCTCTACCAATTGCATGTCCTCTCTCACCACATCCATAAACCTTATCTTAGGCCTTCCTCTTTTCCTGTTACCTGGCAGCTTCATCCTTAGCATTTTTTCCCAGTATACTCTGCATCCCTCCTCAGCACATGTCCATACCAACATAATCTTGCCTCACTGGCTTTGTCTCCAAACCTTCCAACCTGGGCTGACCCTGTAATATACTTATTCCTAATCCTGTCCACCCTCATCACACCCAGTGCAAATCTTAACATCTTTAACTCTGCCATATCCAGCTCTGACTCCTACCTTTTTGTTAATGCCACTGTCTCCAACCCATATATCATAGCTGGTCTCACTGCCGTCTTGTAGACCTTCCCTTTCACTCTTACTGGTACTCGTCTGTCACAAATCACTCCTGACACTCTTCTCCACTCACTCCATCCTGCCTGTACTCTCTTCTTCACCTTTCCTCCACTCTCACCATTACTCTGAACTGTTGATCCCAAGTATTTAAACTCATCCACCTTTGCCACCCCTACTCCCTGCATCCTCACCATTCCTCTATCTTCCATCTCATTCACACACATATATTCTGTCTTAATCCTGCTGACCTTCATTCCTCTTCTCTCTAGAGCATATCTCCACCTCTCCAGGGTCTTCTCCACCTTTTCCCTACTCTCACTACAGATCACAATGTAATCTGCAAACATCATAGTCCACGGGGACTCCTGTCTGATCTTGTCTGTCAACCTGTCCATCACCATTGCAAATAAGAAAGGGGTCAGAGCTGATCCTTGATGTAATCCCACCTCCACCTTAAACACATATGTCACTCCCACCACAGAGCTTACTGCTGTCACACTACCCTTGTACATATCCTGTAGCACTCTTACATACTTCTCTGATACTCCCGACTTCCTCATACAATATGACAACTCCTCTCTAGGCACCCTGTCATATGCTTTCTCTAAGTCCACAAAGACACAATGTAACTCCTTTTGACCTTCTCTGTACTTCTCCATCAAGACTCTCAGAGCAAACATCGCATCTGTAGTGCTCTTTCCTGGCAAGAAACCATACTGCTGTTCACTAATCATCACCTCCCTTCTTAACCTAGCTTCCACTACTCTTTCCCATAACTTCATGCTGTGACTGACCAATTTTATCCCTCTGTAGTTACTACAGCTCTGCACATCACCCTTATTCTTAAAAATCGGTACCAAAACACTTTTTCTCAATTCCTCAGGCATCCTCTCACTTTCCAAGATTTCATTAAACAATCTAGTTAAAAACTCCACTGCCATTTCACCTAAACACCTCCATGCTTCCACAAGTATGTCTTCTGGACCAACAGCCTTTCCATTCTTCATCCTCTTCATAGCTATCCTTACTTCCTCCTTGCTAATCCACTGCACTTCATGATTCACTATCTGCACATCATCCAACCTTCTCTACCTCTCATTCTGTTCAATCATCAGCCCCTCAAAGTACTCTTTCCATCTGCTCAACACACTCTCCTTGCTTGTGAGTACGTTTCCCTCATTATCTTTTATCACCTTAACCTGCTGCACATCTTTCCTAGCTCGGTCCCTCTGTCTAGCTAATTGGTACAGGTCCTTTTCTCCCTCCTTAGTGTCCATCCTCATACAAATCTTCATACGCTTTATCCTTAGCTTTCACCACCTCTCTCTTTGCCATGCACATCATCTCCTTATACTCCTGTCTACTTTCTTCATCTCTCTGACAATCCCACTTCTTCTTCACCAACCTCTTTCTCTGTATACTCTCATGTACTTCCTCATTCCACCACCAGGTCTCCTTGTCCTCCTTCCTCTTTCCAGATGTTACACCAAGCACCTTTTTATGCTGGAATATAGTAAGTATTGGTATCCTGTGTGTTTTCAGGATTTTGAGTTTTCAGTATTTTGAATTGTCAGTATTTTGATCTCAGGATTTTGGTCTTCAGGATTTTGGGCTTTCAGGATTCTGTAGCGCTCCTATATATATATATATATATATATATATATATACACACACACACACACACACACACACACACACACATATATATGTATAGATAGATGGAGAGATAAATAAATATGGGTCTGTATTGGTTTCTTGAATAAAAAAAAATAAGTACAAAGAGCTCAAGTATGTTAGCAACTCAAATACTCCAACACTTTAAAAATATTGAAAAAAAATTTAAACTGTTGATTGTCTAAGGAAGCAAGCCCCTGTACTGTATACCCCCCCTGCTACTTATATATACCAACTGTGAGATCACATTACTGTGGGAAAGGGCAATCCCCCCATTTCACAGTCTTGTACATGAGAAAACTGGCAATTTGCAACTTTTTTGTATTCATAAGTTCATAGGAATATAGGTTCATAGGATGATATTAGGATATTGGCCCAGAGGCCCTTATAAGCCTAGCCAAGAATTTACACCCATGTTTCCACAAAGTCAGCACCTGTTTTCCCTGTCCAGCAGGGACATAGGTGGGATCCCAGGGGTATATTTTCTGTTTCCCATCCAGTCCTTCAGGTTCCTCTTAAAGATTTGATTATTTTTGCCAGTTTGCAAACAAGTGAACATTCAAACAGCTGCATGAAACCCATATATATATATATATATATATATATATATATATATATATATATATATATATATATATATATGTGTGTGTGTGTGTGTGTGTTAGCCACAGCAGATTTATTTAATTTAGGATAGAAGATGCAGTGTATAAGAGTATCGCTGTCCTAAAGAAACAGCCCTCATCCATATAAGCACTATACAGTACAACCATTTGATGTCGTCTGACAGTGGAAGCACAGTATTTTAGCTATGCGTTTCTAACAGGCTGCTTCATGTGGTCCAGAGAATTATTCTTTCATCCTCCATTTTCCTAATATCTGACTCTAAGCAAGTCAGTTAACAAGACAGGGCACTGGAGCAATTGGAAAACTGGCTGTGGATCTCAGTATCCTTCTGGGTCGCATGCTTATAACTTAGTAACTACCTACAAGCCATGCAAATGATGCAAATAAAGCTGTTTAAGGGGAGTGCTGAGAAAATACTTTGCAGAGTGTGGTTGCAGTCCAGAGCAGTGGGTCTGATGAGATGGAAGATGACACCAAGTGGAAGCTGAAATGTATAGAGGGCAATAATCATGTAAGAAAATGCATTTGTAAAATCATGCCACTGACTTCACCCTGTGGTTAAACATTTCCTGTAACAAGGAGCAAATCGCACTTCAAATATTCCTTTTCGGTGTATATTAACTGGATTACAAAAATCAAGCAATCTCTAAATATGGACAGGGTACATGTATATTTTTAAAGTGTGAAGCATCATATACACTATAAAATAAGGTTTAGTTGTTAAGGATTGTGTAACATGTAAGAATCTAAACATACATCCAAGGCCTCACAAGAATTATCCACTACCTACCAGGTATATTTTGATAATATAACTGGATTGTTCCATCCACACACATGTAATATTTGAACAGTGTTTAAAATACATTTATTGCAATCTAGTAATAAATTGAAAACTTTACTTTATATGTTTCAGAATATGGTACCTTGAATTTTGAAATTATGCATTTGCCATGTTTTAATCACGTCTTTTCTACACTATTTATTTCTCCATTTATTCACACTGGGAAGCACTCCAACACAGAAGAAAATATTCTTGTGGTAAAACTGCACTGATTTTAATAGGTACTGCATACAAATATGTAAAACTGCACCGATTTTAGTAGGTACTGCATGCAGGTGTACAGTTGAATTTTATAGTACAAAGTTTCCCAACCATTCTGCAATTTTTTTGAACAAGACTGAGTAATTTTTTTTACATGCTTCACTTCTGCTTTTCACAAACCGAAACCTGAAATATCTATTTAAACATAAATAGCTTTATCATTAATTTATGTTCACTTGGTACAACAGTATTGTCAGCATATATTCTGCAAATAATAACGGACTCCTGGAAAACCAGGATGCAGTTATCTAATTATAAGGAAAAGTAAAACAGGTTTCTAAAGTAGCTAAATTTAGACATCAGATTTGTTGTTGCCATCAAAGAAACTACTGTGATCACATTTATGAACAGTTTAATTTTTGTAATGTATTCATTTATATAAGAAGATTACCATAAGCCAGGAAACAGAATTTAATTCATCTGTCTTTGTATCCAGAATTTAGTTTTCAGGGCCCAGATGTACAGTTTCTTTTAAACAAAAGCAGAAGATAAGTTTGGGATGGATGCTGTGCTCTTCTGTATGATACTGATGGAGTACACCTCTGGATGTATATAAACTGCTATGTTTTGTGAAGTAGTTAAGGATAGTAATGAATGTATGTAAATACAGATATTCCTAAAAGCTGTATTTTCTTTCCCTAGACGACTTTTTACTTTGCATTTTCTTCCTCACTGAATATTCCCATGCTTTCATGTATTAAAAAAGCATGCCTTGGCTGTTTCATCCCACTCTGTGGTATTTCTGTCATAAGTCATCTTCCTCCTTTCAAACCATGTAGGTGCTGAATTAAATATTCTGAATCTTTTTCAAGAAATTTGTCTTCCTTGCTCTTACACTACTTTGTTTACCACATTTGAATGCTTCTTGTCTGAGGAAACACACCTAGCAAGGTATTTATAATCATTTTCAGTTATTTCATACCCACTGGTATCATAAAGCTATTTAGGCTGTAAATATTCACAGGTCTTTTCTGTGTGTTGGCATTTACAACTCCGTTCTTACCCTCTCCTGATACTTTTAGCCCGAAGAACACTTGACACTCACAATTCTTTAACTTTGTAGCCTGAAGGTAGAGAAACCTGATAACTACTAAAATAAACTTCACAAATTGGCTGAGATTTGAAATTTATGAAATATAATACTCTGACTTACTGAGAGAAGGAACGTAAAAGAAAGACACAGCCTGATGCTCACAAAATTTCACTTGCAAAAGGGCTATTTTACTTTGCACTTTAACAAGCATTTCTTACAGATTGTGTAATACAAATGTAGAAAACAAATGTGTAAGAGTCACTGCAAACTAGTCATTAACAACTTTAGTGAGGATTTTCAGACTTCTCAGTATTTTTCACTACTTCCCTTTTAAGTGAATGGTAATATGGTCTGACAGAAGAGACTAGGGCAAATTAATCTCATCAGCTGTACCCCCATAATGCATTATGGGCAGAAAGGGGTGTTCCAAGAAAACAAGATTAGATCCACTAATACCAGACGTGTGGGCTTACATTTCCAACAGCACATAAATAAAACATGCTGTAGAGAAAATATATTACCCTATATCTGGAACAGACATCATCTGCACATTAATCAAAGTGACATCATAGCACCTTTCAAACTAAGCCTGGTTGATTGGATGGGCACCCATAAATTTACTCTGTGACTGACCTGCTTTGATCTTCCTCATGATGGGTACAACAAGAAGATGTGTATTAGGAGGATGTAAAGTGTCTTGGATTTTGTAGACCATCATGGCAAGTTAAATGTATGTTTTCTTTTTTCTGACTTTGACCATATTGGTTCTTTAAATGGAGACTTAATGCACACTTACCTTATGTCCCTTGATAAATGAACATTAGTTTAGATGTCCATGTTGCCTAAGCAATTATTATTTTGCTATACTGTAGATAACTGTTGCACTTGCAAATGCAATAAACTGAGTTGAAATGGATACATGATATGTTGTTTGTCTCTTCCATGAATAAAACAGCATCGGCAACGAATGCCATTATACTGATAAATGATATATGGAATCTCAAGTTGCCAAATGTAAGATAACAAAATAGGTCAAACCAACAGTAGTAACTGAAATATTTGGATGAGTTTCAGCAAAATAACAAATAATGTAAAGCTACTCAGGCTATAAAGATTCACAAGCATTGTCCATGTGACTAGTTACCAAAACATTGCTAAGTATAGCAACAAAACAAAACAAAAACTGACCAGCACCTGGGTGCAGCACAGCAATTTTCTACTTCAGAAAGAAAAATATAATTTACTTTCTAAAGACAGGATACCTCCTCCCATTCCACAGTCAGATATTTCATTTCTGAAATAACACAGCCCAGGGTAAAGCAATGTTTTATCAGAAAACCAAATATTTCTCTTACAGTTGAGCTTTAGCTTTTCCTTGGAGTTGGACTATTCCAGTAATGAGCATGAAGGGGTACATGGGGCTTTTCCTTCTTTCAGAAGTGAAGACATTAGTATTCTTATATCAAGTTTTGTTCAGGTTTTAAATATGTATAGACACCTACTGTTTGTATAGAAGTGTATTTCTGAAGTGGCTAGAATCTCTTAATTTTACAAGTGGTAGGTGAAGCTTTGACTTAGGAACGTTTCTTTTATTGTTGCTAAAATTCTTGTACCATAACAATACTTTCTTACTGAAAATTCACCATTGAAGACTGAGATAACAACATAAGTGATTAACAGTTTTAACTTAACTCTCATGCCTAGTATCTCTTTATCTCATCAGCCAGTGCAAATTATTGGTTTAACTTATGATATCTAAGTTCACATAGGAATATTTCTTACACATCTCAGCCTTCTACCTTTACTCAGGCATATTTGTCTTAAAACCTGTAATGACCCACCACTGTACCAGTAATCAAGGCGCCTCAATCCTCACCACTAGCACCAGTGCAGGATGTATACTGGAAGGATGAGAAGGTACACACACACAATTTTCAGATGCAGTTTTCTGCATCAAGTACAATTTCCCTTAAGAGCACACAGAGACCACAGTCAGTCCGGAGCTGGTTTCTCACTCTTTCTCCAGATCCCCAGTAAGACTCCCCACTGGTACAACTATAGAGTTGAGATCTTGGCTGAGTGGCCAAGCCAAGACCTCTAGCACCCTCTCTGTCCAACCAGTGTTTCGTGTCCCTGCCCAAGTAGCTGGCGCACACACACACACACACACACACACACACAGTTTGAGGTTTGATTTACAGACACACACACACACACACACACACACACACACACACACACACACACACACACACACACACGGGAAAGGCTGGCACAGGTTTACTAGCTATGCCCCCTTTTGCCCAGACTATAAGGTAGTTATCACTGCCACCAGCCAGCTCTTATCAGCTACTTTAAGGCCCTTAACAAAGAATGCCCAGTCTTACTGTATAATATTAATATTACTACAAATGTTAGTTTGACCAAGAGCAGGGCTATTAGGATTGACCCACAGTGTCACCAAATAAATATGCAAGTACTCTCAAAACTTAAATATGTCTCACAAAGATCAGCCACAAAGAAAGGTTTAAATATATTTAATAATAAATAATAAAAAGACCAAGAAAATACTCACTGTATATTCACAGTGACATCAGAGTTCAAAACCACAGGAAATATTTAAAACAACATTGCAGGACAGTCTCAAATAAATAAAGGAAGCATCTAAACTGTGCTTCACTATATTCTTTACTGACTCTAAGAGAATCACTATACCCTATTTAACTTAGTTAAGAGGAAGGCAGATGTTGTGAATGTATCTTCTAGTTGTTGTTGTCAGGTCCAAGACAGAATACAGAGTGCTGTGTCTCTCAGAGATTTCTCAAAATGTACTGCTGGGATAGTTTGCAGAATGACATAATTTCTTGTCATCTGACTCTATCTCAGGTGAACACCCCCCTCCCCCCCCCCCACACACACACACACACAGCTAGCAGTATTTATCATCTACTTACGAAAATACATAGGCCTCACATCTTTGGCAGATGCTGGAAGTCACAAAACAATTACTTCCTTTCACATTTCAAGACTGGTAATTATTTCACCTTAGAGACAATACAGGAAGCTCCCTTGTTTTAGACATTGTGTCTCCTTGCTGCATGGAAACTGAAATATATCTTTTTTTATTGTTTAGACATAAAATCATTTAATTTCAGCTATTTTTCTGACGTTAACCTCCTGTATTGCAGTTCCCAGTTAAATATATACATTTAAACAGTTACAATAGTACATGTACCTTTCTGCTCTATTCCAGTCCGGCACACTGTGGTTATGTTTTAAGCACAAGCACATTATAAAATATATTTTCAGCACATATGTCTGTACAAACATAGTTTGATGTACACATGACATACAGTTCTAATACAGTTGTAACACAAGCATCTTATATGAATCATGTTGATATTCACAAATGACATATAATTATTTATAAAATTCCAGATAGCTGGGCTGGCAATATCTCCCTTTGTCACAGAACTCATGAAACCTTTTCTTTCATAAAAGCTACTTAATACTTCTTCAAACTGCTGAGATATATTACATATTCTAGGCAAAGTCTCAGTCTCTAGGGTAGGATGTGGTATAAACAGCTGTTATCCCTGTGATTATTTTCTTGCACTCCCATAACTGTTGAGAAGTACAAGGATACATTGTCAGATAATATACATCTAAAATGTGATGTCACACAGCAGTTGAGAATAACAATGATGTGCTGTCACAGAGATGTGATATCACATCACAGATGATATGCACAATGAAGTGGTCACATGGCATATAAATACAACAATATGTACCATGACAGTTGGAGAAATACAGTGGTGTGATGTCATAAAACAGATGATAAGAGGTGGATGTAATGCCACATAACAGATAAGTGCAATGAACTGATGGCATGTGACAGAAGAAAAGTACAACAATATGATATTATACACACTATTATCTGCCATATCTTACCTGTAGGAATTCTTGTAACCCAGATAGTGCCAGTATATTTTGCCAGGTGTGAGGAAAAAAATGTATGCCTATGTGTTCCTGTTTGTATTCGTAAAAGATCAGCTTCATGTTTCAATCAAATATTTTCATTGAAAGTGATGATTCCACCCAACACAATAGCATGTCTGTCTGAAATACCTATTTACTAAATGAAACTACTGTGTCTCATTAAATACAGAGATTAAACCTGGCACTGCTGAAACTGAGGCAGTAAGGGTAAATTTCTAGGGAGTTTATACAAAAGGTCTATAATTACACTAGCTCTTGCTTATCAGCTTATTAATCTAACTCCTATAACAGAGTAAGCATTGAATAAATGGGAGTCATCCATAAAGCCAAATTACCAAAATGTCAAATGGCTTTACATAAAATAAAATGGAAAAGTCAAAAAGATTTTAGTGCATTAGGGTCAGGGAATTTGCGCTTTCCCCACTGCGCTACTGTAGTCCATTCTCTGAGTTGGAGAGTACAGGGTGCCTTGTCCTTCTGCATAGAATGTTTGCTAATTTTTTCAGTAGTTTGTGTTTTGTTGTTTTTTTTTTTCTTTAAATTTAAGCCATTTAGCATTTCAGCCATTCTGCTTTATTAATGTATTCCAAATTAATTACATAATATCACTGGTGTCATATGTTAATGCTAAGCTGCAGCTCACCTGTGTAAAATCAGAAAAAATGGGCTACTTTCAGAAGCACATTATAGTAGTCACAAGTGAAAATAAGTGACAAAGAAGTCATTCTGTCAAGAAATCCAAAAAAGGATTTATGCTTGTACTTAGTTACTTTACCTCTGGCACATCATGTTGCCTGAATATAGCAGAAAACCATTTACTTGTTTCATTGTATTTCCATCAAATGCTGGCAGTATAGCTGTCATAACATGAGATTAATACAATCTCCTTCGTGTGCAAAAGCAACAGTTTTCATAGGCTAGTATCTTTGTTGCTAGTTTAATTTTGCTTTTCACAAACACTATACATGTATAATTGAATTCACTAAGGCTAACACTGGAGAGTAGTGATATAGTATAGATTTCTATTTTGAAAATTAAATAGTTTTGGCCTTGCCTTGTCTTGTGCAGTAAAATATATATATATATCATATGACTTCTATGGGTGTATATCACATAATCAAAATCCCAAAATATCGAACATCATAAGCTCGAACTTGGAATTTCAAAATGTGATATAATTGAAAAGCTCAGAACAGCAAATTTTTTCTCAGGGAAAAAATTTGCTGTTTCGAGAGAAACACACACAACACAAGCACACCAAAAAAATAATCCACACACATATACACTTAAAATCCTACTTTTAATCCTACACTAAACCGTACAAACACTACTATCTATCCACTTACCTTAACCGAAACTCTAACCCTAAGGTCCGTAACTATCGCACACTCACCTTACCCGCTCCCTAACCCTAAGGTCTGTAACTATCGCACACTCACCTTACCCGCTCCCTAACCCTAATGTCCTTAACTATCGCCCACTCACCTTACCCGCTCCCTAACCCTAAGGTCCCTAACCTATCCTATTCCCACACTCACCTTAACCTGGTCCATTCATACACTTACCTTAACCCAATCCGTAACCTTCGCACTGCAGTGGAGAAAATAGCAAAGCAGCATAAACAGCCCACCGAATTCTTTCCCAAGGAAAGAAGTCGATGTTCTGCAGCTTTGCTGTTTTCAGCGTTTACTGTTTTGAGTTTGATATTATAACATTTAAAGTTTTACTACTTCGATGTTATGATATAAACCCGACTCCTACACATAGAATCAACATTTAACAGCAGTGCTTTGTTTATATAATAAGGGAAATGGTTTTGCAGTTACTGACACTTTACTGTTTGAAAAGATACATTTCTGCAAGAATGGGGTAAGGTACTCACAGATGATCTGTCCTATAACAAGTGCTGTCCTACAGGCTGCTAGAAAATAGAGTTGGCATACTTAAATAATTATCAGTAACATGTATATTTTGCTAGACAGAGACAGAACATATTTGGAGATATAGTCTTTGGAGGGATTCGGGATCATCCAAGCAGTCTCTTGTATTTGTTACTTCTACATATGTCATAGTTTCTTTTATCTGTTATTACAGCTGCTATGTCCTGTGTATTTTTACTCCCCAAAGCACTCATTGATAATACTCTTGCAAGAGGTCATGCGACTTAATAACATGGAAGTTATCATCCTGTCTGTGTTGTGTTTTACGCTCCTTTTATTGCTTAGGCAAGCACAGTGGTATACTGAGGAACTAAGACACCACCTATCTTATATATTGCTGTATAGCGACTGCTATCCTCAGTAACACTGTACCCCTGCACATTCATTTAGGTACTGTAATCCTACAGGAATGACAGAGCTCTTAAAACAATGAAAAGAGGAGAGAAGAGTAATAATAAAACCCCTGTTTGCCATTATTTTGTGAAAGGCAGCATGTGTTAGCATACCATAAGATATGGTTATAGATCTGAGTCCTTTTCCTCAAAAATACTCAGTATAGGTTTAGAAACATGCATGATATCTAAGATGACTTAATGGGTATAATCTCACCATTTGTATAAATGCTTGCACTGCATTTTATATCCTGGTACAGTTCTACATTAGTAACATAAAGCAGTCTATATATGCAGGGAGAGGTGATATTTAGACAGTTAAGTGTCAGTTCTAATCTGAATGATCTGGACCCATGCGTGATTTGTCTCACACTCATTAAAGAAAACAGAAAAAAAATAAAGTAATTAGGGGATAGTCAAGAGAAGACCTATAAAACTCTACATCTGAGAAAAAGGACTAAGCTTCTATTCCCACTTGTTTACACTGTAGCTGTAATAAAATAAAATGCATGTTGCATGAAGGATGAAGACAGCAGTAGTTTGGTGCTGCTTATCGGGGTCAGTGGTGCAACAGGTAGCACATTTGCCTTTTGGTTTAGAAGGCTGTGGGTTCTATTCCCTCACCAGGTAGATCGATTGCTGACACTGCAGTACAATATAAGAGGGATGCTGCTCTCCTGAGTATGCCATCCTTCAAATGAGATTTTAAACCAAGGCCCTATTTGCCTGAGTTGCTGGTAGCTCAGGTGGATGTAAAAGATCCCATGGCACCTATCAAAAAGAGTAGGAGTCCCTTATGTAACACAACATAAAAAGATTATTTATATATTTACAAAATATGTATATTTACAAGTACATATATACACATTTCTATTTTTATTGTTAATAATTGTTCTTATAAAGTTTTCATTGGTATTTTTCCATAACTGCTCCCACCCCTTCTTTCACAACCATAATCTAATTTTTCACAATATAGCTGTCAAAATCCATTTTCCATTAAACAAAATTTCATTCAGTCTTTCATTCCTAATAACCCACATTACATAAAATAAATGTTTATCTACCCTTCTTACATATTCTTTCTTATTGTTCTTATAACATCCATAAATAATTATATTCGTATCTATATTGTTTGTCATTAATATTCTCAAAAATATTTCTTTACTGTTTTTAGAGTTTCACCATCCTTTTACATTTAAAAAAAACATGCTCTGTTGTCTCTTTCTCCCCACAAAATAAATGCACTCTTTCAACTTTCTTTTTATATGGCATAGTTACTGGTAACTTATTTATTACCAGTTTCCATAGGAAAGCCAGACACTCTACTATCTTGGTACACCACTTTTTTCCCTTACTTTAATTGCTTTAATCATTTCTGGTACATTTTCTCATGGATTTACATAATAATTTTTTATCACATTATTATATCAGGTTATATTTTCAGTTTTTATTTTCCATGTTTGTATTTTATCTTGACATTTTTTTTCATTCACATTTTCTTTCTCTCTTTTTTTTTCATTATCATCATCTTCCTGAAATATTTGTACTTAAACATTCTCACTATTACCTTCTCATCCTCTTCCTTTACCCACTTTAATACTCTATACAAATTTAAAGAAGCAGAATAAACAACTGGATTTTGTAACGTAATCCCTCTTCATCTTCACTCATATACAACATTCCTCTTTTCACTGAGTTTAATCTTGAACCCCATTTGAAAGAAACCACCAGTTGCGCAATTTCCTTTTCATATTTCTCTGGAATCATATAAACATTTGCCATATATGCTATTTTTCCCATTAATGCAGAATGCACCAGATAAACTGTTTCCCCGAATGCTAAGGTATATGTACTTTACAGAAGACCTGTTTCTTTCATTTCTTTTACCAGTCCTTCCCATTGCATCATAACTATAGCATTCTCCCAAATGTTATCCCTAGCAGATACTTCATTCATTCTATGTAACTGTTGGAAGCATTCATGTACATATTGTAAGTAGTTGGTAGTACTGTAGTAGTGGTTTGGAAAAAATAAAATAAAGAATTATTATTGAAAAAAAAAAAAAAAAAAAAAAGAAAAATGCACACCCCCAGTTTTCACCATATCACCCAAACCCTTAATTTTATCTTTATTCAAGGTCACTCCCATTTCCTTTAAACATCCATTCAGACAAACCAGCACTTCCTTTATCTATATCTTGTTCTTAGCAACTACAACTATATCATCTGCTTATGTGAAAACTGCTGGAATCTCCACCATCTCTTGTATCAGTTATCTAACATCATTTATTTTATAGCTGCTTAAATCACATTCATTACCCATCCACACTATATTCATCTCATGGGGCATCCTTGTCTTATACCATACTTTGTGAATATATCTTTACTCAGCCACCCATTCGTTAATACTCTCACTCTGTTATTTTGCTATGCTGACATACACACTCATCCAGTTCTATTACCTATTTTGTATGTCTCCATAACATCCCGCAAACCATCACTTTCTGCTGTATCAAATGCATTGCTAATATCACCTTCCATAAGTTTCACATTTTCCCTTTTTTACTTATCATCCATAATGTCTCTCACAACCAATAACACTTTTTAACATTACTTCCCTTTTGTACTGTATATAGTTTCTTCCATAATATTCCTCACACTTCCTTCTATTCTCCTCTATATTATTCTCATAAAATCTTATAATCTGTGTTATTTAGTGTTATGGGTCTCTGTATTTTATTTCATTCTTCTCTTTCCTGCATATAAATTTTAATATCCCACTACATAACTCTTCAAAAACAACCCCCTCCTCTGTCAATACTTTGATTTGTTGTACATTCCATACCCTATACCATCTGGACCGGATACTGAATCAACATTTAGTTTCCTATGTACTTCATCCAATTCACTAATAGTAATTTATTTTCCTTTTTTCCTTAACTCATTCTTAATTGTTGTACTTTCCAATCTCTCTTATTTTCTTTCTTTTTACTCTTATACATATTTTCCACATGCTGTCTAATACATTTCTGTACATTTTCCCATATTTCACTTTTTCTTCCTTTCTTACATCATCCTGACATTAAAAAAAAAAACACTAATATTTTTTTTAAATTCAGTATACTATCCAGACCAGTTTTTATAGACGTCCTTCATGGTTATATGATCCTTCCATAACTGGAATACTTTCCTGTCTTCAATTGCATCCCATAATTTTCATTGTTTCTTTTTATTCCTTTTCCTGTCTTAATATACTGTCTTTCTTACATTACCTCCATGCATATTGCTAAATGGTCTGAAAAAACTTTCACAACTGTATCATTATTTGCTTCCACCAAACTGATAATACAAAATAATTATTTTCAGATCCAAGTGCCCACCTTCTATTGACATTTGTCTGACAACTACATTTTATCACTTCCTATATTTTTTTAAATCTTTCCCTGTCTTTTTACTTCTTCCCCTTAAATCACAATTAAAATCCCCTGTAATTATGTTTTTTATGTTAACCACCACATATAATACTTGATGAAACAGATTATCTCTTTTCTTGCTAGTTGTATATGCATATAATGCTATATTTCTACAAACATACTATCTCCACCTCACAACCAAAACAGTTAACCTTCCCAGACTTACCAACATTACATCTAGTATTTTCATTGTTTTTTACACAACACAGCGACACTAGAACAGCACTCACTTCCTAAGTTTATTTCCACTGCACAATGTTTCTGTTTGCAGTCTTTCGTTATTTGTCAGGAATCTAACAGAATAACATCCATGTCGCATTTAGCACAACATTCCAGTATCCCTATCCTTCTTGCAGTTTTAATAATATAAGTTTAGGGAAGATATTTTTAATTTTTTAAGAAAAAAAAAAAAACAAGCAACGCTGTGCTGGTGGAACCTTTAATGATAAAATGGTAAGCGCTTTTGCAGAAACTCTGCTTCTTCAGACCATAAAAACAATGTTAAAAACTCCACATTATATATATAAATCAAAGTAACCAATCAAAACATAAATAAGAAATCACATGCAACAGTGTATCATCGATTCTTACATTTCAATCTTGGTCTTAAAGAGAGTTTACCATTTAACCCACCTTCCTTATCGGCTTATAAGTATAAAATCCAGTATAATTCCCTACTCGCAGTGGTAATGCTGATGTCACCTAACCATCTGGTCTCCACTACCTTAAACTTAAACTGGTGATCCATACCCATCTCAAGGGCATGCTTGCTTTATATCTGCAACATGCTTTCTTATCCTTTCCTTAAGACAATGATCTGTCTTCCCAACATAAAATTTTATACAAGATGTACACTGTGCTATATAAACCAGATGTCTAGTTAAGCAATTAGCCTCTATCTTAAAGGAATATCTCTTGTTCATACAGGGATGTATAAAATAGCTGTCACTGTCTATAAAGTGGCAGAAATTATTCACTGTATGGAAATGTACCTATCTAGTGAGATTGATGGCTCTTGCCATTCTTATAACAAAGCATGCATTTGAGAGATTTTTTATTCTGAAACCTAAAGGTTGGCAAGTAAGTAACAAGCTATTAATCTGAGTGTCATAAGTGAGGATATGCCAATTCTTCTTGACAGTATCACATATAGGTACATAGGTTAATAGGTTCATAGGCTGGTACTAGGCTATCGGCCCTAGGGCCTGTACAAGCCTAGCCATAACAATTCCCTGGATATTTTTTCCCCACAATATTTACTTCTCTGGACCCCTGTCTAACAGGGCGACTGACACAATTCCCGGGGTGAATTTCCTATCTCTCATCCAATCATTAAGGTTCCTTTTGAAGAGGGCCAAGGAGGCGCTCTGCTTGACATGTATGGGCAGTCTATTCCAGAGTATGGGGAGTCTCTGGGTCAGGAACCTATCCCTCCAGCATGTTTTGTTCATTGTGATGACAAGGTTTAGATCCCTTGAGCATGTGGCTCTGAGGGATTGGGATTTCTTTAAGTGGAGCATGTCCAACAGCTCAAGGTTTGACATGGTCTTGTATGTTAAGCAGAGATCACCTCTTAGTAGACAATATACCACAGAGTATAGCTGGAGTTTTTTTAGATGGTCAGCATATGGCATCTGTTTTAGGCCTGTGATTCTTTTAGTGAGGTATTTCTGTGGCCTTAGTGATGAGGTGTGCCACATAGAAGGATTTCCTGACTGTTGTAGCAATGTGGTTATGGAAAGTGAGACCACTGCCCACCTGTGTCCCTAAGTCTCTCATCACACTTTTGATGTTTAGTGTACTGCCACCTATGTGGTAATTCATGGGTGCATGTTTTTTCCAAAGGGGTAACTATACATTTCTTGGCATTAAGCTTGAGCCCATGGCTCTGGCACCAGGCATCTGTTTCTGTAAGGCCATTTTGTAGAATATCCACATTATTTGGGGATTCAATAATGGCTCCCAGTTTTCAGTCATCTGCAAACTTTGTTAGCCAGAGTCCCTTAGTTTTGGCCTGTACTTCAGAGAAGTAGATGCCAAACAAGAGTGGTCCCAGGACTGAACCCTGAGGTACTCCACTTGTCACTTGTCTGGAGCTGGATTTGGAGTCGGCTACTTTTACAGTCTGGATTCTGTCAGTAAGCCAGATGTCAGTAGAACCAATGTTGCTTAAATATGTGAAAGAGACAGGTATACCCCTCAGTTTAAAGCAATCCTCAGCCCTAGGATGGTGACTATAACTAACCAATGAGTTCATCACAGAGAAATAGAGTCTGCCCCTTACTATCCAAAGGGCTTGTAGATATGACATACCATCTTGTATCTCATGGTTAGAATACCCCCTCTATACCAACTCATAGTATATAGTGTAATCTTCTATGGTGAACCTGTCATCCCTATTATTAAGGATAGAAAGTTGCAAGGTTTGACCTATAATTATATTTTTATATATCCAAGGTGGTTGAAGGCTGTGATGATGAAAAAGGTGGTTCCTATGAGAAATCTTCCTGCGTCTACCAGTAACAACTCTATTCAAAAAAATCTCTTTCTAACTTAATGTCCAAAAATTCAATCACAGAGTCTGAGACTTTTACTTCAAACTTAAGAAAGGTACTCATCTGATGTAGATATAAAACAAACGTATCTAATTCTTTGTGGTCACCCACCCACAGAATAAAGATGTCATCAACAAATCTATGATAGAAGCTGATATAAGGGGTACATTTATTACCATGTAACACAATTGTTGATTCCCATGTGCCATTATACAGTTGGCATAGCTGTTGGCACATGGGGGTCCCCATTGCTATCTCAGATTTCTGATGATAATAACTACCTAAAAAGGTAAAAACATTATTTTCAAAAGAAGTTCTATAAATAAACAAACCAGGTCTATCAGGTTGGTACTTATTCACTGTGGGTGGATAAGAACTTCTTGATATACTCTATTCCTATTAAGTTAGGGATGACCGTAAATAACAAACAAACATCCATGGTGACACATAAGACATCGTTATCCAAAGGAGCATTCCTATGTGCTCATATAACTGCACCAGCAATTGTTCAGTATCCCATAGGATCATATCCCATTCAATACTGCTTTAAGTTGTTTTTCCACATATATAGACAGGGGCTCTGTCATCCATCCACTGCCAGATACTATCGGTCTGAATGGTAGATGGGTCATAGCTTTATGGATTTTTGGTAGTCCTTGGAAAGTGGGAACTAAAAGAGCATCAGCCATACAATATTATACAGATCTGATGTAATATTACAACTAAGCAAACAATCATATAAAACAGAGCAAACATTTCTCCAGATGTTATTAATATCAAGTATTGAAACAATTTCATAAACGTCAGTATCACGTTATTATAAAAATTCAATATCCATCAAAGCTAGCACTCCTCCTTTGTCTTCTGGCTTAATACATTGTCATCCTCATGAAGAGCACTCAAGGCTACTGACTCACTAGCAGATAAATTAAAAAAAACTTCCTCCTCATGTCACTGGGATCACAATTAAACAGAGCATTCAAATCTCATTCACAAACATTACATAAACACTTCAAGTGTAGGACTTAAAACTGGGCAAAACGTACTAGGTTTTTTAAAAGTACTCACAGGGCCACCATCCAGAAACATCATTTGTAACATCACATTCCTTGGAAAGAGTCTAATATCAAGGGAAACATCACCCAGACTGGATAAACTTGCAGGGATAAATGATAACCCCTTCTGTAAAAGAGACTCCTCCTCTTCCATGAGAACCTTCTGAGAGATGTTGAAAATCAAGGACCTGTTGTCTTGGCCCACATTTTCTTGAGTGTCAATATAGATGGATCGTCTAAGTGGTGTATGTACATTTTTAGATTTTTACTTTCTTATTTTTACTCTTTCCACATTGAATATTTTTCTTGGGTTTATGTACAAATAATCCTCAATTCCATAATTGGATTTTTCACTAGCTAGAACTTTATACAAATTATTACCATCAATCCCTCTCCTGACCTCTCTTCCTGCATGCACTCTATCTCCCCTCATTTAGTCCTCTAAATTTGTTCTTTTTTTATAATTTATTTTCATCCAGTTCACCCTCTCTCTCAGCTTCTTGTTGTCCTTCCTCATTTATGTTCTATGCCCTTTCCCCTTCCTTTTCATTATTTACTGTTTGCTCTTGACAATCCGTCCAAAAGTGTCCCTTTTTTACACAATCTGCATTCAAGCACACACCTTCTTGCAGTATGTCCTTTCTCCCTGCATTAGTTACACTGTACCTTGTCACAATCATTAATTAAATGAGAAAAGTCCAGGTGCGGCTCATGGTATTGGACTGCAGGACTGCAGCTCGGCCAGCTGAAAATGAAAAATAAAAAAAAAAAAAAAAGGAAAAATAAAATAAAAAAAAAAGACTCCTGGAATGGAAAATAAAAAAAAAGCTCCTGGAACGCACTCCATGCATGCATCTGAGCATTCCCGGAACTACACACGCATGTGTGCGGAATCCAGACTGGTTTAAGAGCAGTCCAGATTAGGTAGAAGACTACAGAAATGCCCAGAAGTCTATGCAGTTACAACTGCATAGACTGGAAGGGGGCTGGACTGCAAAGTCTGGAGGCTGGATATCCAGCCTGCTCTCGCAGGAACATTTACCTTTCTCATCATGTGGGGATTACGAAGCAGGGGATCTTCAGTGGAGCTGGGGCTTATTTCTTCAGTGGAGATAGCCCTCAGGTAAATTTATTTCACTGTGTGTGTGTGTGTGTGTGTGTGTGTGTGTGTGTGTGTGTGTGTGTGTGTGTGTGTGTGTGTGTGTGTGTGTGTGCGTGTGTGTGTGTGTGTGTTTTTAGCATATAAGCCTTAGGTATTGAAATGCATATGACAGTATTTGTAATAAAGGACAGGATTACAGTATTTTCAGAACCTCATTACATTTGTTGGAGACTTGCAGTCACCTTTGTAGGCTTTACCCGTAAACTAAACAGAATGCCAATCTATCTTGTGTGGTACATAACTTGTGCAGTAATCCTTAAGCAATTTATCTTGAGCTTGTTTCTTGTTTGCTGTTCATTTTTTACTTTGATCATATTTTCACCATGAAACAAGTAGATAGTTGTTAGGCAGCAGGTCTTTTTTGGTAAGAAACATTTTTACAAGTGGGGGTATCACAGAGATTGCTACTTTCAGCATGTTACTTGGTACTTTTATAAAGCGGAATATAAATTATAATTAGAACTGCAGTGCAAGGAGAAGTGGTTTGAGTGGAGTGCTGCTTGTTTTCTTATACTTGATTTTGACTGGCATTCCAGTAATGTATTAAAAAGTAATTTACTTTTTCATGCCTCACAATCTTTTTGTTTCCATCTAGATATTAATTAAGCTGTCATGTAGCCAATGCATTGAAACATTTTTTTTTCTTCTACACTTCATTTTGTCTTGATTAGACTCTCATAATGATGGTTTGGCACCCAGGGCAGTGTATTTAATTAAAGTCCCAGTTTTTGCAGTTTTTAGCATAGCACCACCCCTTTCTAGTTGGCCACACCTCATCTCATTGGCCCTACCCATTCAGCTGTCTCCTGCAGCCCCCTCCCTTTGATTGAAGTCACCACCTGCCACTGGAAAAGTCCCCACAAAAGAAGCACAATTTAGGCTGGCCAGCATATTTTAATGTCCCCCTATGACCATCCTCAAAAATAACAGTCGACAAGCATGTCACCATGCTTTTTTCACATCTTAAAACAGCTTCCAACCTCAGCTTCCATTCCATAAGTTTCTCTTATCTCTAACTTTCACAATATTATCAACAGTTTCACACACCCTGCATACATTTTTTCCAGCTTATCAGTTCTAAACTACAAAGTAATGTTTTTTTTTAACATTTAAGTTACTACCAGAATGCAAATAATTGTTCCATGGATAAATGTCCTGTTTGTTACACAAGCAGTTCCAGAAATTACATCATCAGTCCATCAGTTTCAAATAAGTCACAAAAAGTCTATCTCCCAATATGTATAAAAGACTGAATTTCTTGAGATTTAAAACCATGAACAGTTACCATCCTGTCCCATACATAATATCTGTCTATTATGGTGTGAGTTTTGTTCATATTCTCAGAGTTGGTCTTCTCTTCTTTTTAAAAACAGTTTTACTTACAGTTCATGGTTGCTGTCCTGTTTTGCATGCTGTCACTACTGCATATGTTTTAGTTACTGCATTATCTGCTGCCACAAAGAGAGACACCTTCTCAGTTTGTTGCTGGTTTCTTCCTTTACTATCCGTTACTACTACTTAAGTTTTAAATTCTGCATTCCCTGCTATCACACCACCTGGTTCCTTTTCCACATAAGTTTTTTAGAAGTGGTAAGTATGGTAATCTGACTTCTTGCCCCATGAAACAGCAAAACTGTAACCTAGATCATCATCCTTGATTATTTCAACAGAACATCATCTGCAAGCCCTTCTGACACCAGTTCTGTTACCTGTAGTAACTATTTGAAATGTCAGGACCTGCTAGAGTGAGTTCTAAAGAATGGACTTGCATATATTAAGTCCAAGATGCCATTACTCAGTATATTCTATTTTCTCCAAGGTATGGTAATGTCAGAGTTGGTATATATATATATATATATATATATATATATATATATATATATATATATATATTCACTTTATATCCTCAAAAATACTGAAATATTGAAATTCAGTATGTCGAGGCTATAAAGTGGAAACCTAAAAAGAACGAAAACTCAGAAGCGCAAAATTCAAAATCTTGCATAACGGAGATTTTGAATTACTGCTTCTGGTGAACACAAACACACACCTTCCTCCTCACACACAAACACAAACTCTGTCCTACATAAAAGCAGGGGGGCAATCCCCCTTGCACCTCCCATGTGGGGGGCTGCACCCCCCACACCATACAAAAACACACAAAACACTACCGCACAACCTAGATTCTCCTCGCGCACACACATCACAGTAACAAAACACACCAACACACACCACAGCCCCTACCCAAAACCCTTAACACATAAACACTTACCTGAATCCATAACCACATTGAAACACCGGTATGCGAGATTTTGAATTTCGGACTTCTGAGTTTTCGTTCTTTTCAGGTTTCTACTTTATGGGCTCGAAATACTGAAAGTCGATATTTCAGTATTTTTAGCTTCTAAAGTGAATCCATATATATATATATATATATATATATATATATATATATATATATATATATAGATAGATATATGTATAGAAAGTTCAGGGTGTGGGGGGGGTGCAAATAGTAGTTTTAAGGAGACAAGCTATTTTCAGGATTCGCTCTTCTGCTTTCTTTTCAGTCTTTTTATGGCTTTTTGGCACTCAGCATTTAGAGTGTTGACATCTCAATAGGGAGCTGTTATCTGCACCACTTCAACAGACTCATTTACTTCCCTCTCTATGAGGCAGCTAAATACTGCTCATTTGTAACATCCACTCCACAGGAATCTTTGTTTATATTCTAAAGCTCCATATCAAACATTTTTTTTCTCCAAATTCTCACCTTCTGTCTCCAAACTCTCCATAACTTTTGTCTCCTCCTCCATGCTGCTACTTCCCTTAGGTCTCTACCTTGCTGCTGTAGGAGCCCTCCAACACCATCTGACAACTCCAAAGAGTAGAAGAAGTTTCCCGATGTTCTAGCCAAATTTCCCATAGTAGTATAAATACCACCTCGGGTGTACCCTGAAAAGACACTACTAGCCTACTTGGACTAATCCGGTTAACAAAGGATAAGTAAACAAACAAACAGAATTAAATAAATAATGATGATGATGATGATGATGATGATTAAAAACCTCTCCTTAAGGAAGCCACCCCATGAATACAAATGAGCCTAGTTGGCCAAACAGTGCAGGTGGTTAAGGGTTCGTCCCCCCCAGTGGAATTCAGTGAAAGCTTTACCACTTTATGGTCAGTCAGTTTGTCAAGCTGAGACAGGTTCCAGAATACTGGTCACCAGTGTCAGTGTCCCTTTCTGTCAAAGTTGTTCTTTAGATTTGCTGGGTTTGGATACATGAGTTGAATAAAGGTAATAGTTCCAAATGACTACTAGTTTTAGATTTAATTCAGTAAACATTCCCCTCTAAAACCAAGCACAGCTTTGCTATCAGTTGTGACCAGTGAGGGCAGAATGCAAAGTGTTTCAGAATAATGTGACTCAATGTCTGTATTTATTTCATGATGCCATTGTCATGAGCAAATGTTAGCCATCTATTAAAATGTAGAACAGTGTTAAAAATGATAAAAAATAAATTCATTTCATTAAGGAAAACATGCTCATTTCATTTCATAGAGATCAATTTATCAATTGCTAGTGCCAATTAACTTGCTCTTCAAATAGGTTTACCTTTATAATATCGATCACTTATTACCGAACGGCCACATCACCGAACAGTTTACACGAAACTGGAACCTTAAAAGTTCGAAAAAACCTTGAATTTTGACATTTCCAACTGCGCCACACCTACAAACAAGTGCTAACATTGGTCAAAAAGGGGGTGAGATTTTGCAGTTTGGAAATTTGGTATTCGAGGTTTTGTGAAGTCGCAGCTCGGTGTTTGTGGAAGCGGGTTCGACATTCCGGCCGCCGACATTATAAAGGTAAACCCTTCAAATACTAGTTTGTGAATGTGATAAGTAGTCAATGGTAGAATAAGGGAGTGACTGAAAAGTGTGTACTATGAAGTGACTTCTTATATACTGATAGTGTGAAAACATACTAACCCACTTAATTAATCAGGGTAAAACAGATTTGATGAAGAATCCCTGGTGCAGAAAACATAATGCCAAGGGTAGTGTCAAATCCAGCAGAAAAAAATTCAAATATAAATATGTCTGAAGTGCTTTGACTGGATGTTAAACATAATCTTTTTTCTGTGGCTGGGACTTTTTTAAGATGGCAAGGAAGAAAGAAAGACTGCATGAATATTGATTAAATATATTCCTAACAAATTGCATCATGTCAGCATTGTCCATTAGTGCTATTATAAAGCAAAGCTAGCATTAGATATGTGCAGTGTTGGTGTTAAAAATGTTTAAATGAAACTGAAAGAATTGCTAAGGCTATGACTCTAATGCCTTCAAAAATGGAGGGGTGATGTCAGGTTTAGATGCTTGCGTGTCAGTGACAATTACACCGCTAATTTGGAATGTTGTACCTTTTGCTTAGAGACAAAGAAAGTAAATGTTTTGACAGGTGATCCAGTCAAAGAAGAGCCCATCTGGGGCCTACAATATTCTGAATCCATTGTATGCAGCCAATGATTCCAGTAAGCACTCAGCCATCCTCAGAAAGGCACAGTGGCCTTTTCTATCTTACTTTTTTCAGAGATGAAAGTAAACTGTTAAGCTTATTTAATTTTGTTTGAGAAAAATAGAAATGCAGAAAGAGAGAGGGAGTGGGGGTACAGGTAGCATAAAAAGCTGGTCGGTGTGTGTTAGGTGGGGGTACAGGTAGCATAAAAAGCTGGTCAGTGTGTTAGTATCACACAAATAATGAAAAAGCCACATAATTCAGAACATTTGTTGGTCTAATATCTTCTCTCCACAAGTAAAAGTCTGCGTAACACATGCTGTGATGATAAAGCAGACATATTTTAAAAAATAAATGCCACTTAGAAAACTGAAGAAAAAGCTGCCATTTTCTTATCCTAGATAGGTAGCAAGATGAGCAACATCACTGTTAAAAACACACTTCAACAAAAACAGTGCCCATCACAGGACACATAAATCATTCCACTCACTTCCCCTTTCTTTTATCAACACCACCATATGCTTATACCATAGCCTCCTTAATAAGACTGGTTAGTCTTCTTAAACCATTTGAATTTATAAAGGACAATAATAGTTTATACAAGAAGACTTTCTATTCAAACTGCACAGAGCTTCAGGAATAAAGCTAAAAGGTATTTGCTGCTCTTCAGATTATGTATTATCAACGAGAGATCCATAAGCAGCTGTCAGAAAAATGCAAGGAGCAAAGCCTTTATTCTATAATTCCCAAATTATATAATTATATGATATAAAATTATAAATTATTAATTAATTATTATTCCCAAATTGTTATTCAAGTGTCATGCTTGTAAAGATTATAACACAACAGATTATATCATATGAAGACTGATATCTACGGCTACATTAATAACATGATCATAAGAACTCTATGCAAAATGTCTGCCATGTAGATATGCTTACTCAGATCGTACCATCTTACAAGACCAGAGCAACAAATGAATGTTGATGCTTAATTACTATGTTTAACTGTTGCCTGATTATATTTGTAACCCCTCTATTGAATTAAGACATGTTTATCTCCAAAATCTACCCTAATGTCTCTGTACAGTATTCACAAAATTTACTTTCTTTACATATTATGCTGTATAATTTAAGATAGTCATTTTTTCTAAGTTTTTAATGCCTTAATGTATTTGTGCATGGAGCTTTTCTCCCCGGGCCTCTGCTGAAAATGGATATGTATCCAGCTAGACTAGCCCGGTCAACAAATATAAAATAAAATAAAAATAAATAAATAAAAAATGTGTGGAGCTCACTATCCTGTTTTATGATGTCCGTCTTCTATGGCAATGTGTGTGCTGTGCTTGGAGTTACTCATGTCTGCCATGTAGATCAGTCTTCTATGGCAATGTGTGTGCTGTGCTTGGAGTTACTCATGTCTGCCATGTAGATCAGTCTTCTATGGCAATGTGTGTGCTGTGCTTGGAGTTACTCATGTCTGCCATGTAGATCAGTCTTCTATGGCAATGTGTGTGCTGTGCTTGGAGTGACTCATGTCTGCCATGTAGATCAGTCTTCTATGGCAATGTGTGTGCTGTGCTTGGAGTTACTCATGTCTGCCATGTAGATCAGTCTTCTATGGCAATGTGTGTGCTGTGCTTGGAGTTACTCATGTCTGCCATGTAGATCAGTCTTCTATGGCAATGTGTGTGCTGTGCTTGGAGTTACTCATGTCTGCCATGTAGATCAGTCTTCTATGGCAATGTGTGTGCTGTGCTTGGAGTTACTCATGTCTGCCATGTAGATCAGTCTTCTATGGCAATGTGTGTGCTGTGCTTGGAGTGACTCATGTCTGCCATGTAGATATGCTTACTCAGATCGTACCATCTTACAAGACCAGAGCAGACATGAATAAATCCCATCATAAACCAGATCTTTACCATATACTATTTCTTGACCAAAATCACTCCTGTGATAGGATAAAGGGTGAGATGAAGTTCTCAAATATTCAATGTCTTACTGTTATTTTACACCTGCTAATTCCAGTAACAATATTATGATAATACTATGGCCTTTTCTGTATCACGCATAATAATTCACCGTTGAACATCATTGCCATAATGTTGCTACATTGGCCAGTCAGGTACATTAAATTTGCATAAATACTGTGTAATTTAACATTAAAAGTGCGGCATAATGTATACTCAAGAATCTCATATGACTGAAGGCTTATGAATGCAGTCTAGTTCCTCCCTAGCAGAGAGGTGCTGGCTGGATGTAAGTACAGTCACTGCATCTGTGGTTACTGCAGTATATAAAACATCATTACTTATGTTACTCCACTTTTCTTTTGCAAATGAAAAGAAAAAAAAGAAAAGAGGCATTACTGTAGTAGGTGTGCAGGTCCACTTCCGGACAGGTCAGATAGGTGTACTATCTCATGCTGGTTTTGGTCAACTCCATCATCACTGACTTGACTGACATTATGTCACACCATATTTGGGCCAGCCAACACCTGAAGTATCAGTATATCACTGCTAACACTAAAGCATACTTTCTTGGCAACAGACAAGTTACTCAAAACTAGGTGTGTGATGTGCTGTTTTTGGCCATCCCACTGAAAAGAGGATTGAATGAATGGGGTTATTACAAAGAAAAATTGTTCCCAAGTAAAAGAGACCCTGCATTTAATTATGTTATAAGCGACATGCAGTAGGGGTAACTTTCTATCTTCGAGGCTGTGAGAAGCTTTACTCCCCACTAAAATACTAGAGTTTCAAAAGTCATTAAACTGATTTTCAGTTATGGTTTGTGACTGAAAGTCCATTTGATGAATTTCTCTGTGAATGAGGTAGGTATAGATCTGGGTTTATGTTTCTACCATAGCACTAGTTGGTGGAAATGTCTCAGACTAGGACTTAATGGACAGATCCACAGGCTCAGTAGTGTTTATCTCACCTGTTCTTGATGAGGTGCAGGCAGTCCATTTGTTCTTCAGTGTTTCAATAGGGGCTTTCCTCTTGTACTGCATTCTGTTCATTTTTGTTGTTCTTTAATTAACAGGGCAAGAGATATGATTCTTAGTTTAGCTCATCCAAAACAGTTTTACAGTGTGGAACTACAGCTTCAGAAATAAATGGAATGATATCTGTTCTTAGTAAAGGGGACAGAGTAGCTGGCTTCATAATTTTACTAAAGATGCATTCACAGATATTTATATCTGAAAGTTTTACTATGAAATGGTGAGTTTCCTTATCAGTGCTGGAACTGAAAGTCAGTATTCACTTATAGGTTCATAGGTTCATACTAGGCTATCTGCCCTAGGGCATTTATAAGCCTAGCCAGAATGTGTTTGGCTTTCGCCACCCATTTTAAATTTATTTTGCTATACCCTTTTTCGAGGTTAGTATACTGTGCCTCTGTCTAACAGTGACACAGAAGTGATACCCGGGGTAAACCTACGATCTCCCATCCACTCATCAAGATTCCTCTTGAAGAGAGTCAATGAGGGACTCTGCCTAACCTGGACTGGGATTTTATTCCAGAGTGAAGGGAGCCTCTGGGTTATGAATCTGTCCCTTCAGCATGTCCTATTT
This sequence comes from Protopterus annectens, assembly GCF_019279795.1. Taxonomy (NCBI): domain Eukaryota; kingdom Metazoa; phylum Chordata; order Ceratodontiformes; family Protopteridae; genus Protopterus; species Protopterus annectens. The sequence goes on along the minus strand of NC_056751.1, from coordinate 329,079,541 downwards.
ATTTCAGTGCTGAGGTTCAAGTCTCTCAAGCGTAGCTTGATGGGATTTGGATTTTCTGAGGTGCAGCATGTCCATTAATTCTGGGTTGGACATGGCTTTATATGTCAGGCACAGATCGCCTCTGAACAGGCGGTATGCCACTGAGTAGAGCTGGAGTTTCTTTAACCGGGCAGCATATGGCATCTGTTTGAGCCCTTTGATCCTCTTGGTGAGGTACTTTTGGGGTCTTTCCAGTTGCTGCAGGTGTCTGGTAAGGTACATCCCAAAAGGGGCATTGTACTCAATTATGGGCCTGATGAGGGATAAGTAAAGAGGCACGATGACCTCCCCTGATCTAGATGTGAATCCCTTCATGATTAGGTGGGCTATATATAATGTTTTTCTAACCACTTTGGCCACGTGGTTGTCAAATGAGAGACTGCTATCAACTTGGGTCCCCAGGTCCCTAATTACTTCTTCTGTACTTAATGGATTACCACCTATGTGGTAATTTGTGGGCCCTTTGTTTTTGCCAAAGGGGATGACTATACACTTTTTGGCATTTAGCTTGAAACTGAAACTGAAACTGAGTTAATTTTATTCCCACTTACATTCAACTATGCTGCATCTGAAATGTCAGCCCTTCAAAAGTCCACAGTGTCAGAACAGCAACAGCCAACAAAAGCATCTGCTGGACACACACAGACACCACATCAACCATCCTCACATATCCTTCACATGTTCTAGGAGAATCAGACTTTATCAGGAATACTTCGTTGAAAGACAGAGCACCATTTAGAAAACAGTATGAACTACAGAACATGGCAGATGCAATACCATTCAGGGCATTTTTTCCTTTCATCTTCTTCCTACACAAAGAGATCTTCAGGGTGACAGTGCCACGGGCCATCTAACTAGTACCGGCATTGCTGACTGGTTTGGAGGATGCTGGTAGCTCTGGTCAGCAGTGCTTCCAGGTCATTCTAGGTACCCACCATACAAGAAGGACCCATATAGGATTCCTGCAGCTGCTGTACAAACTGGCTGTGATAGAGGAGAATAATGTCCACGGTTATCTTTGAACACCAGGCAGGCACTCTCCAGGAGGCACTAGCATCAGCAGCCACCACTATAAAGATCCAGTCAAACAAAATGGCAGGCTGTTTATGCTTTAAACATGATTTGGAACAATGTTTAGCAACATTTAGCACTGCCAGACTGTCATCTACTGCATATTGGTAAAATTACAATGTTGTCTCACCCCATTAAAGTAAAGCATGGAGAAGTCTCTTTTTTCAAGTCATGTGCTAAGCAGCAAAGCATACCTCTCAACTGTGCAGATTTTCACACAATGTCCAGATTTTTGCCTCATATTTTTGGTGTGTTCCTCCTACAATCTGTTCCTTTCTGACAAATAGCTGAGGATTGAACTAATTAAATAATGACAAACATTTGAGTTTAAGATTCCACATCCTTCAGAAAATGCATGCTAATGCAAAACCTATTATTCTATCAACTTTTTAAGTTCGAAGAGCAATATTTAAAATCTGTCCCTATTTCTCCCGACATCATTTTAGGCTTTGTTCATAGGTTCATAGGTAGGTACTAGGCTATCGGCCTTGGGGCCTATATAAGCCCAGCCAAAAAGGTACCCTGGCTTTTGCCACCCAAGAAGATTATTTTCCTGTGCCACTGTCAAGCAGAGCCACAGAGGTGATCCCTGGGGAGAATTTCCTATTTCCCATCCAATCATCAAGATTTTTCTTGAAGAGTGCTAACGAGGAGCTTTGTTTGATATAGATTGGTAGTTTATTCCAGAGTATGCAAAGTCTTTGGGACAGGAATCTATCCCTCCGGCATGTTCTGTTTATTGTGGTGGCAAGGTTTAGGTCCCTAGAGTGTATAGCTCGGAGGGATTGGGATTTCTTTAAGTGGAGCATGTCCAACAGCTCTGGGTTTGACATAGCTTTGTATGTTAGGCAGAGAAAAACTCTGAGTAGGCGATATGCGATGGAGTAAAGCTGGAGTTTTTTGAGACGGTCTGTGTAGGGCATCTGTTTGAGGCCAGTAATCCTCTTTGTGAGGTATTTCTGCGGCTTTCCAGTTGTTGTAGATGTCTTGTGAGGTACATACCAAAAGTGGCGTTGTACTCTATAATAGGTTTAATGAGTGATGAGTAGAGGGGAACAATGACCTCTTTTTTTCTGGATGAGAAACCTTTTTTGATGAGGTGTGCCACATAGCAGGATTTCCTGACTACTGCGGCGATGTGATTATCAAAGGAGAGACTACTGTCCACCTGTGTCCCAAGGTCTCTTGTCACACTTTCGGTGTTAAGTATAGTACCGCCTATGTTGTAGTTCATGGGTACAGAGTTTTTACCAAAGGGGATGACAATGCACTTTTTGGCATTGAGCTTGAGGCCATGGCTTTGACACCAGGCATCTGTCTCAGTGAGGCCCTTTTGTAGGATGTCCACATCGTTATGAGTTTCGATTATGGCTCCTAGTTTGCAGTCATCTGCAAACTTTGTTAGCCAAAGACCTTCTGTGTTAGCACACAGGAGAGGACTCAGGACTGAACCCTGTGGTACTCCATTTGCCACTTGTCTAAAGTCGGATTTGGAGTCTGCTACTTTCACAGTGTGGGTTCTGTCAGTGAGCCATTTGGCAACTCATCTTGTGACATTGGGATTTATACCTAGTTTAGTGAGTTTATTTATAATTCCAGAGTGGGGGATGGTGTCGAAAGCATTGGCAAGATCTAGATAGGCTGTGTGAACCACCTTACCCTTGTCTACGTTTTTGGTGACTGCTTCAAAGAGGTCTATCAGGTTTAGGAGACATGATCTGCCTTTTACAAACCCGAACTGGGTGGGGTCCAGAGTTTGGAGATTACCAATGTCTTTGTTTATAAGTTCCATGATGATATGTTCCATGGCCTTGCAGACCAGGCTCATCAGGCTAATGGGGCGGTAGTTCCCGGGGTCCGTGGTGACTCCCCCCTTGTGGAGTGGGATAACCATTGCTGTGCACCATTCATCAGGCACAAAGCTGAATTTTTTGCTCTAAGAGGTTGAGAGGTATGCAGCAAAGGTGTTAATGCATTTTAAGTATGTCAGAGAGAGAAGATTGCAGTTTAAAATGATATATCATAGTTGATGTTGGTGTTTGCCATTTCAATGTTATTGTTCTTAATGTACCACTGTTCTAATTAAATTCAGTTTCATTTGTTAATTTATCTAGGTAAGCAAACTGGTTTATCTTGGACCCCACAGTCATAACCTGAATTAGAAGGGTAAGAGTAAAACAATGTGCATAGATAGTTTAAAGTAACCAATCAACTGGCATTTTTTTTAGCAGGTGGGAAAAAATAGGAAAAAAAAACCTCCCAGAAAAGCAAGATTGTGCAGACTTGACACAGGCCATGCTCAGGGTTCAAGGCAGAATGCTAGACCCTAGAGCTAAGGTACATAAATCTTAATGGGAGAGCCATCACACCATCCTATATAATTCTGTAAGAAAGAAGACTATAATACTGTTTGCATTTATTGCATCTCTGGTTTTGCCTGAAATGGTCAAGTAAGATCAGTTCAATTATTGTGTTATCAAAAATATTAAATTATTAAATCAGCCTTACAAATCACGTTAATGGCAGTATACAATACGAAGGAAAATGGTGTAGTTAAATAGGATAGCATTGGCTCACTAGATACTCTACTGGGCTTTACAAACATGAAATAACAATGACCGTAAGTAACAATACAGAGAAACACATAGATGTCTGTGCTGTGTATTACATGTCCTACTAATTCAACATACCAGGTCATAGACATTAATCCGGAAACAGGAGCTGTGGCACTTCCTGATGGTGAATAGAGTGTAACTTAATTTCATCATAACATGGATTCAGTAGCATACAATACATTAAGCTGAATATTCAACATATGTTTTAAATGTATCTGTGTAAATTCACTCTTGACAGATAATGACTTTGTACATGATGCAATGAAACAAAAGCTGACGTGAAAAGGGGGAAGAAACAGTATAAATCTACTATAGTAGCAACTCTGGAAACTGTTTATGCTTAATACACCGAGTTCATCTTGTCCAAGATATGGTAACTCCCTTGTTACTCTTTTTCTCAAGACAACTAGACACAGATGTATTTCTCTTGCTTCATAACTCCCATAGTAGTAATGTTTTTTTTGGACAAAAAACATCTGTAAATTTACTGATCTGGACATTCCTGAATGGGTGCCAATCCAGAAATTCGAATGGCATGACCTTGCTGAAGAAACAGCAGATTGCACTAAAACGTAAGAGGGTTTCTGCTTTAAAGCATTCATTTTATTGTTAAGCAGGCATCTATTTAAACCAAGTCACATTCTTTTTAATTTGCATAACAATAGATCACTGCTTTTTGCATTTAGGCATTCAGCTGTGAGAATATTGTGTTTATGAAACCTGACTTGCTTGCATTCAAATAATACCCAGTTACCTTTGTTTTGTTAAAAACAGTTTTCTATTCCACATAGTTAATCTACTTTTGCCGACAGGAATCTGTACGTCACTAGACTGCAATAAAGCAGACCTAACATGCTGACAGATTTTGGCACAATAGTAGAAATGAAGTTCTGATGAGTTCTAAAATGGAGCCATAAAATTTATAATAAATCCTCTCAATGTTCCTCTTCTCTGTCCCTCTCACATTCATGCATACAATTTCTCTCAATTTCTTCATTCATGAATTATGGGTAAAACCAAAATAAAGGGAACAAAGGCCCCAAATATTGATAATGATTAATTTAATTCACTTAGGTAGTTAATAGAACAATAACTGTTTGCACCAGCTTGCATTTTATTAACAGTAAGAAGTATGCAACTTTGTTGTGTGGTATTACTGACTGACACACACACACACACACACACACACACACACACACACACACACACACAAAGTTGTGTTCCTGTTTCTTGTGTGTGTGTGTGTGTGTGTGTGTGTGTGTGTGTGTGTGTGTGTGTGTGTGTGTGTGTATATGTGTTCAATGCTGTTTTCTTTACTGCCAGACTCATGTCACAGTGGTATTGAAGTATATATCTACCAGAACCAGAAGAAATGCACTGCCTGTTAGAAATAAAATACACCATTCTTACTTTTGCTTGCTCCAAAACAGATTGCTCTACGAGTGGATTAACAAAAGCTGTAATATCTATTTCCCAGTGTGGTGTATCATCAGGGGTGCAGTTCTGATGCCAGCCTCTTGACCCTGTAATATAAAATAATTGGTTTCTTGGAATGTGAGCTTTAGCTATAGATAGCAATCTGTACTGAGAGATGGCCAGAATAAAATTCTCTTGGCAGGCTTCCAGCTGTTCTCATCATTTATGAGATATTTGACGGGAAGTGCAGTCCATATAATACTGAAGTCATTTAAAGGGAAAAGTGTCTAACAATGACTAAACATTAATCATACAGATTGTTAAGCAATTTCATTTGTGTAAACTGTTGACTAAAAGAAGTAATTCACTTACCATTATGGTGTCAGGAATATGAGGTCAAATCAATGTGTCTCTCCATAGATATATATGTGACTGTGTATTTGTATATTTTGCCCATGTGTCTGTATATGTGTATGTGTGTTTGCATTTACATTATTATACATTTTTATTCTCCAGTGAATAGGTAAGCAACTTTTTTTGAATGGAGTACGCAAAATGTTTGTGCCAGGCAGGCAGACAATAGGGTAGGGTTGGAGATAATACTTGCATATACATATGCTATTTAAATGCACTGAGTGTATTTATCATTAGTTACAACTAGTAAATCTACTTAAGACCAAAAAAAAAAAAGGTTATGATGTCTCTGATTAAGATGCTTCCCTCTATTGGTGCACAGGGGAATGACAGACAAAATGATTATTTATGAAATGCCACATTCTTTTCATATAGGAACCTGCTATTACCACCAGCACTAGCATACCTCTAAATTTCTTTGTGCAAGAATTTTGGACAAAGTCAAAAATAATGAGGGGGTGGGGGGGGCAGACAAAAGTCCAAAGTCATGGACAGATTTTAAATATTTCATTTTATTTTATTTTGAATTTGTTAACCTGCGTATAGTATTGATCTGACTGGACCTACTTCAGTGTCAGCCTTGTGGATAAACACAATAGATACATGACATTATATACAGAATGAATGACGCAACATATTGTTTTATATGCAAAGAAAATTATTGCGGTTATAAAGTTAACAAGTTAATAGAATAAAACAGGTTTACATTAGCAATAATTTTTGAGGGATATGAAGTCTGAAACAACTTCAGTTGGCAACTATTTGCCAGAAAACCACACATTTTATGAAGGACATATCAAAAATATGAGGCAAAAATTTGGATATTTGCAAAATTCTGGACAACTGAGAGGTATGTACACTAGTCAAAGAGAATTAAAGTGAAATTTAGTGAAAATTTCCCAGTAACATATTTACATACCTTCACTGGGATTAACTGCAGTGTGATCCATTTCACATACTATAAATATAAACACTAAGGCACTGTTCTTGTGCTTATTAAAGTTATATTTTGTACAACTCTCAAATTAATGGTGATAACCTTATGGCTGTCACAGCTAAGCCTTCACATGTAAATATCATTGCATTGTACTGACCCAATAAAGTAGGACATATTTATGTCTGTAATATGCCCTAGTCCATACTCACACTCAGACCTACATGGCAATACGATATGTACTGACTGTCAGATACCCCTATGGTTTGCGAATATGATGCATTTTAGAGGGGATACTTTGGACAACTGCATGTTTAGAGCACTGATCAGGTAAGCAGGCACTATGACAGATGAGCTGAAACCTGTCGTAGTATTGTGGTGTAAGATCAGCAGTTCCAAACCTCAAATCGTTATCACAAACACAGTCAGGTTTCTTGAACACAAGATTTCCTAATTCTTAAGTAGACTGTAGTAGAATGTATTGCTAAATATCCCCTCCTCTTACACTCAGTCACTATCTTCCTACATAGAACAGGTATATGTTATATGTTATTACATTTCTATTTGTTTTAACGCTGTGTAAAACAGTGAAAAGGCTATAGTAGTGTGTTATCATGTTTCCCTTTAGCATATATGTATGTAATGCGGTGTGTTTTTATATATATATATATATATATATATATATATATATATATATGGTTCTACCTCAGATAAACGAAACACCACATAACCGACAAGACACGACAACACCGAAAACTTACATCACCGACAACGTAAATAACCGACTCTGAAAATGCCAACATTGGTATGCTAATAGCGCCTCTCGCTCCTACCACATTCCAGGTAATGTGGTAGGAGCGAGAGGCGCTATTAGCATACCAATGTCGGCGTTTTCAGAGTCGGTCATTTACGTTGTCGGTGATGTAAGTTTTCAGTGTTGTCGTGTCGGTTAACTGCTTGTCGGTTATGTGGTGTTTCGTTTATCTGAGGTAGAACCATATATATATATATATACGTTTACAGTGTTTAGATATACTGTTAATCCCTTGAATGTTTTCTAAGTGATGGTATATTGTGCTTATCAGTGCTTTTTACAATACATTACTGTGGTTCTCTACGGTGTGTTCATATATATATATATATATATATATATATATATATATATATATATATATATATATATATATTACCTTGCTTTGATGTACTGGCTAATCCCTTGAATGTTTTCTAAGTGATGGTATTATATTGTGCTTATCAGTGTAGTGCTTTTTACAATACATTACTGTGGTTCTCTACGGTGTGTTTATATATATATATATATATATATATATATATATATATATATATATATATATATATATATTACCTTGTTTTGATGTACTGGCTAATCCCTTGAATGTTTTCTAAGTGATGGTATATTGTGCTTATCAGTGTAGTGCTTTTTACAATACATTACTGTGGTTCTCTATCAGTATTCTTCCTGCTAAAACTATTTTGAGCTTGCATACATACACTTTCTTACTATCACTGTACTTTTATATTTCCCCTGTATTCTCTTGCTCTGACTTATTAAGGTCCTGCCTCCATGTCTTTTTTGGATAATAAGTACTAACTTTATTACCTCAATGTAATTTTACAGCTTAGTAGAGTGTTTTTTCTTTCTTTCACTTCAGAGCCTGCAGTCACTACATCTGACCTCTATATTGCAGAAACTTTTCCATAAGGCCCTACACCTACATGTTTATTGAGAATTTTGTCAGTGTTTAATGTAAGCATATTTAGCATGCAGAACCTTGCTGCATATTAACTTTAATCAGTTAAATACATGCCTGCTCTGTGATTGCAGTTCTCTGTGAAATAGTCCTTGCACTCTAAGGACCTCTTACTAAGTTGGTCACTGGCCTATTTTGCTTGACCAGTAGATTGTACTGCATATGCCAGTTATTCAGTCTCAGGAAATGACAGACAACCTGTTTTACTTGCATCTCTTTGTTAATTGCTTGTTCTGGCTATAAAGTGATTGATCTCAGTTATAAATTGACCTGAGGGTGGAACCCAACAACAGCCATTCCCTAACCCCGGTGATATAATTTTTACTGCAATAAATTTTAGAAATATAAGAAATAAAACTACAGAAGTACATGCCTGAATTACCCAACATAAGTCTAATGTTCTCGCTGTAGCTGGAACTTGACTTAAACCCAGCAAAAAATGGTGCTGAAGTGATACTTCCTGGCTGTAATATCATCCATAATGACCATATAAAGAGGAAAGCTGGTGGTATTGCTTTAATATTTCTCAATACCTGCAGCATTTCTACTTACAATAAACCAGCACCAAAATTCAGTTCAGCAGAGCTTCTCATTGCTTCCCCCAAAATAAACAGTTTAATATGTATTACTGTCCTTTATAGCCCTCCTGGTGACAATACTCCTACACTGGAAGATATCCTACATTGGATATGCATAGCATTTCCATAAGAAAAACATTACTAGGTGATGTGAATGTCAGTTGGTTGAACATAAACTCTTAACTCTCCTGTAAGTAACATGAGCTTACATGGTTTCACAAAACTAATTAATAGCTGAACACATTATAGCAAGTCATCAAATTCTGTATTAGACTGGATAGTAGTATCAGACCCTAGCAAATATGTCATCACAGGTACAATGTCAGACTCTCTCAGTGATCATCTCCCAATCTATATGACTAGGTAGGGGTCCAAATGGAGAGAGGATAAGACAGCAAGCAAAGGAGAGCAGTATTGCTGAATTTGAATTCATCCCTTCATGAGATGGACCCTGTTTTTCACAAACTCTCACCAAGATGACACTGATATATAGACTGCATTTTATATAGCATATATCATGGACAGAAGTAGGTCAAAATTTAAAAAAAGATAGCTGGGTGCACAAGACCCAGGATAAAAAAAGTGCCCAATCCTGGTAGGCACACTGGTGCCAGGACTGGAAAAAAAATGACAGTGCAGAATCCTCAACATATGAAAACAATCCTACATTGGGGTCAGGCCAGGCCCGGTGGGGAGGATGGCCCTACTCTTGTAGAAGGAAGTGGCAGTCCCAAAAGTCACAAGAACTGATAGGCCAAAGAAGATCCAAAAATATGACAGAGTGGACTATAGAGGATAAGAAAGAAATTATGTATTGTTATTATTATGCAAAAAGCTCAGAATTTCCAGAAAACAAAATATACAAAAAGATTAAGATAGAACTTAGAGGAAAGAAAAAGAATTCAAATAAAAATTTGTGTTGACTAGTACAACAGATTTGTGAAAAACATTATATAGACCAAGAAACTTTGATCTGTTTGGAAAAAGAAGCATCTGAGGAAGTGTGAAAATATAAACAAACAAAACCTAGAGATTTTTGAAAAGTATAAAAAAGAAATATGGACATGTGAAAGAAAGAAAGATTTGATATGGTGCAATATTTAAGCAAAGTCGAAAGCCAAATTAATCAATACAAAAAAGGCAGCCCCAAAGATATTTGAAAAGAAATACTGGCAAAGTCATCCAGATATGGGAAATTTCACAATAAAAAAATAATATCACAAAGACAGAATGTAGAAAAGAAGATTAGTAAAATAAAAGTTAAAAAAATAGAAGTTGAAGTTATGGCTTGCCTGCAAAGTGAAGGATTTGTTATAGAAGGTCTAGCACAGGTTATATCACAGTGTGATAGAACGAGTTCCCAAAGTAAGGAGAAATAGGACGATCAGGAGACATCTGAAGAAGAAATATGGACATGAGACTGAATCTCAACAAGCCAAACTTTTAAGTTTTAAAACAGAAACAACAGATTGAGATGGTTTGAAAATATTCTGGTAAATGTACAAGTACTGCCCCAAGACTGAATTAATGTCTTAGTTAGTTTTGATGTTAATGTGATTTTAAATGAGTATTTAAACTGGTTGATTGACCTGAATAGTAGTTCTGATGAAGTCCCATTTGGGATGAAAGTGCTTAACTACTTTTTATTTCTTGTACGATAAAGTGCAGTGTCATGTTTTTAAGATTTAGCCATGAGTAAGAACTATTTATATGCACACCCAGAAGAGACACCAACAGGAAAAACAATGCTCTTTCTTAAGAGTGAACCTGTAAGTTATCCTAAAATTATAGACCAGTAACTTGCCTTCTGGTGATGTACAAACTATATACTGGAATTGATGCCAACAGAGTTTATAGTCATTTAGAAGAAAATTAAATCATAACATAGAGCAAAGGATCATTTGTTGCCAAATAAAGTCATAATGGAGAACTGTAAAAAGGGGAAGAATCTAAATATGGCATGGATTGACTGCAAAAAAGTATTTGACAGTATCCCATATTCATGGATAAAAGAGTGCTTAAAATGTATAAGATACACCCTAGACTGATCGATTACATTACAGTGATCATGAAACAGTGGCAGACCATCTGGCAATTAAGCCATGATAAAGGACAAAGTATTATTCCAGTGATAACATTTCAAAGGGAGATATTTCAAGGTGACTCCGTCACCGTTGTTATTCTGTCTTGCCCATAACCCATTAAGCTGTCTAGTCAACAGATTAGGTCATGGCTATACTTTGGCAACTAGAAAACAACAAAGTGTAAAGACTTTTCATCTTCTCTTTGTCGATGATTTAAAACTGTATAGCTCATCAGATGAGGAACTGAACGCACAACTGGAAGTAGTCAAAACTTTTTCAGATGATATAAGAATGTCATTTGGTCTTGATAAATGTGAAAAAGCACCCTTTAAAGCAGGAAAACTGTAGCACCAAGAAAACATCAGTTTGGGGTGAGAATGTGATATAAAAGAACTTGAGCAAGAGGGAGTGTATAAATATTAGGGAACTGATGAAGGATCAAAAACAAAACATGAACAAATGCAAATAAAATTTAGTAAGGAATATTTTCGAAGACTTAAATTAATTCTGAAAACAGCATTGCCATCTAGGAACAAAATTCAAGTCATAAACCAATTTGCTCTTCCTGTCTTACCTTACAGTTTTGGAGTGATTGACTGGCCCCAGAAGTTGTTGGTTAGATTAGATAGGAAAACAAGAAGGATGCTTCATGCTCATCAAATGATTTATAAAAATCAGTGCATACCAAGATTATATATTCCCCTTTCCGAAGGAGGTATGGGCCTCCTTGAAACTGATTACATGTATACATCTGCAATCATGGGACTGCACACATATATGCTGATTTCACAAGACCTAAACATAGTGAAAGTTTTGAAACATGCTGAGAAAAAAATTATTATTATTTATTATTTTACATTTGCTAACCGGGAAAGTCCGACTGGACACATGTCCTTTTTCAGTGGAGGCCCGGGGAGAAAAGCTCCAAGTACAGAGTAAAATATTACAGTAGGCAGTAGAAATACAGTTCGAGTATATAACATACATACATTTTAAGTCTATAAATAATCCTGTTGAAAAAATAATACCTTGCATCATCATCATCTTCTTTCGGCTGTTCCCATTAGGGGTCGCCATAGCGGATCACCTGTTTCCATTTCTTCCTGTCCTCTGCATCTTTCTCTGTCACACCAACCACCTGCATGTCCTCTCTCACCACATCCATAAACCTTATCTTAGGCCTTCCTCTTTTCCTGTTACCTGGTAGCTTCATCCTTAGCATCTTTTTCCCAATATACTCAGCATCCCTCCTCAGCACATGTCCAAACCAACGTAATCTTGCCTCTCTGGCTTTGTCTCCAAACCTTCCAACCTTGGCTGACCCTCTAATATACTTATTCCTAATTCTGTCCACCCTCGTCACACCCAGTGCAAATCTTAACATCTTTAACTCTGCCACATTCAGCTCAAACTCCTGCCTTTTTGTCAATGCCACTGTCTCCAACCCATATAACATAGCTGGTCTCACTACCCTCTTGTAGACCTTCCCTTTCACTCTTACAGGTACTCGTCTGTCACAAATCACTCCGGACACTCTTCACCACTCACTCCATCCTGCCTGTACTCTGTTCTTCACCTCTCTTCCAGACTCACCGTTACTCTGAACTATTGACCCCAAGTATTTAAACTCATCCACCTTCGCCACCTCTACTCCTTGTATCCTCACCATTCTTCTATCCTCCCTCTCATTCACACACATATATTCTGTCTTAGTCCTGCTGACCTTCATTTCTCTTCTCTCTAGAGCATATCTCCATCTCTCCAGGGTCTCCTCCACCTGTTCCCTACTTTCACTACAGATCACAATGTCATCTGCAAACATCATAGTCCACGGGGACTCCTGTCTGATCTCGTCTGTCAACCTGTCCATCACCATTGCAAATAAGAAAGGCCTCAGAGCTGATCTTTGATGTAACCCCACCTCCACCTTAAACACATCCGTCACTCCCACCGCAGACCTCACCGCTGTCACACTACCCTCGTACATAACCTGTACTACTCTTACATACTTCTCTGACACTCCTGACTTCCTCATACAATACCACAACTCCTCTCTAGGCACCCTGTCATATGCTTTCTCTAAGTCTACAAAAACACAATGCAACTCCTTCTGACATTCTCTGTACTTCTCCATCAACACTCTCAGAGCAAGCATCACATCTGTAGTGCTCTTTCCCAGCATGAAACCATACTGCTGTTCACTAATCATCACGTCCCTTCTTAACCTAGCTTCCACTATTCTGTCCCATAACTTCATGCTGTGACTGATCAATTTAATCCCTCTGTAGTTACTACAGCTCTGCACATCACCCTTATTCTTAAAAATCGGTACCAAAATACTTTTTCTCCATTCCTCAGGCATCCTCTCACTTTCTAAGATTTCATTAAACAAACTGGTTAAAAACTCCACTGCCATTTCACCTAAACACCTCCATGCTTCCCCAGGTATGTCATCTGGGCCAACAGCCTTTCCATTCTTCATTCTCCTCATAGCTGTCCTTACTTCCTCCTTGCTAATCCACTGCACTTCATGATTTACTATCCCTACATCATCCAACCTTCTCTCCCTCTCATTTTCTTCATTCATTAACCCCTCAAAGTATTCTTTCCATCTGCTCAACACACTCTCCTTGCTTGTGAGTATGTTTCCCTCATTATCCTTTATCACCTTTACCTGCTGCACATCTTTACTAGCTCGGTCCCTCTGTCTAGCCAATCGGTACAGGTCTTTTTTTCCCTCCTTAGTGTCCAACCTTTCATAAAACTCTCCATATGCCTTATCCTTAGCCTTCGCCACCTCTCTCTTTGCCATGCACCTCATCTCCTTATACTGCTGTCTACTTTCTTCATTTCTCTGACAATCCCACTTCTTTGCCTGTATACTCTTCTGTACTTCCTCATTCCACCACCATGTCTCCTTGTCATCCTTCCTCTGTCCCGATGTGATACCAAGCACCTTTCTAGCCATCACCCTTACTAGCACTGCTGTAGTTACCCAGCTATTTGGTAACTCTTCACTGCCACCCAGTGCCTGTTTTAACTCATCCCTGAACTCCCCCTCACAATTACCCTTTTTCAATTTCCACCATTTGATCCTTGGTGCTGCCCTCACACTCCTCCTTCTCTTCTTGATCACCAACATCATCCTACAAACCACCATAACCTATGCTGCCTAGCTACACTTTCTCCAGTCACCACTTTACAGTCTCCAATCTCCTTCAAATTGGCCCTCCTACATAAGATATAATCCACCTGCGTGCATCTTCCTCCACTCTTGAATGTCACCCTATGCTCCTCCCATTTGTTAAAATACGTATTCACCACAGCCATGTCCATCCTTTTCGTAAAATCCACTACCATCTGACCTTCTGCATTCCTTTGCTTAACACCATACCTACCCATCCCTTCCTCATCCCCTCTGTTCCCTTCACCAACATGCACATTGAAATCTGCTCCAGTCACCACTCTCTCACCCTTGGGTACAGTCATCACCACTTCATCCAATTCACTCCAAAATTTTCTTTCTCATCCATTGCACACCCAACTTGTGGAGTATACGCACTAACAACATTCATCATTACACCATCAATTTCCAGCTTCATAAACATCACTCTATCCGACACTCTTTTCACCTCCAAAAACTCTTTGCATACTGTTCCTTCAGAATAACTCCTACACCATTTCTCCTCCCATCCACACCATGATATAACAATTTGAACCCACCTCTGATACACCTATCTTACACCTATACCTTACAAAGACAGAGTTTAAACAATAAACACTTCAGAGTTGTTGGGTTATATATACATTGTAATAATGCAGGTAGGATGAGATAAATGATAGAGTGGAATATGCAGAGTTCTGAGAAGAGGGGAGAAGGGATAGGTAGTAGGTGTCAAAGGTCAATTAGGGTAAGTAGGAAAGTTGTAGACATGAAGATGATGAAGAATAAAGCAAAGGGTGTTAGTGGTGTTAGTAATGGAAGGTGGGATGTATAGGAAGTCAGTGGATTAAGGAAAGGAAGAGGAAATTTAGTGGGAGAAACAGAGAGATTTGAGAGGGGAGTGTAACTGGAGTAGTAGAGCAAGAAAAAGGTGAGGTAGTGGGGTGGGGGTAGAGTGAATAGGGAGGGTGGAGAGATGTATTAGTAGGCTGAAATTACTAAATAGAGATTAGTCAGGGTTAGTGAGTTACATAGCCAGAGATGATGTACATGGGATTTTAAGGCTTTTTTGAAGGGGGTGAGGGTAGTTATTGCAGTAATATTGGGAGGGAGGCTGTTCCACTGCTTAGCAGTAGTGTTGCTGTAGAGGGAAGTACCAGTGACTAAATCTAAGATGACTTCCTTGCTTAGTCTAGCAGAAGCATATCGGTGTCAAGCAGGAATGGAAATCAAACCAGAAGTAGATAAAACTCAGGCAGCAACTGAATGTGCCAGAAAACAAAAGAAAGAGTATAAGGTGAAAGATCAGATGAGAAGGCAAGAAATGTGGCAAATGCATAAATATAGTTGCAAGTATAGAAAACGTCTGGAAGAACCTCATGTTGATCAAGATCAAAAGCAGGAATAGTTAAGGAGAGGCGAATTCAAACCAAAAGATGAAAGGTGGCCCAAGATAGTGGGCTATGTACACATTGGTTTACAAAGTCTATTGAATATGTGGGAGAAAGAGACAAATGTAGGTTTTGTAAAACAGAATTGGAAACAGTCGCATACTTTGTTGCTGGTTGTGACATACTAATGGCAGAAGGACTGTACACTGAAAGGCATAATAATGTGGCAAGACTGTTGCACTGGAGATTATGCAAACATTATAGTTTTGAAGTGGCTGAAAAATACTGGAAACATGAGCCACAAAGCATCATAGAAAATAATTAAGCCTACATCACATGGGATCACCCATTACCAACAGTTCAAAAGATAGATGCAAGAAAACTAGATATAGTGGTCCAGGAAAAGAAGTCAAAAGTAGCATTGATCATTGAAATTGCCTCACCCAGTGATTACATTGTTATGTGTACAGAGAGACACAAAGTCATAAAATATCAGGATTTGCAGGCAGAAATGAGAGCAATGTGGAAGAAAGATACCCAGACAGTTCCAATTGTAGCAGGAACAACAGGTCTTATAAAGAGGAGTCTACAGTCATATTTAGATATGTTACCAATACATGTAACTTTGTACAAATTGCTGAAGGAGTCATTACTGGGCACATTGTGGGTGCTGCGAAGACCACTTCTGGCTGACAGCAAAGATCAAAACAATACTAATTTCATGTACTTTAGTCGTACTTTGACTTAGAAATGGGGTCCACTCCTGTCATGCTATTAGAAACCCAAAAGACTTGGAGAAATTAATAAAAAAAGCTAGACATCTCACACATCCAGTTAAATAACATATTCATAAAATAACATGTAAACTTTACCAAGAAATGTTCATTACTCCATCATATATTAATTGGAACTTGCTAAAAATTCTCCCCTTAGATGATACTGTAACTTTTCTAAATATCCTAAATAGCCTTACACCTCCTAGAAGGAAGAGAATGAAAACAAATAATGCAGTCTGGCGCATCAAAAAGAGTCGAATGCTAATGCAGGACAGAGAAAAAGCATGGAAAGAATGTCAAAAGTATAAAACCTTGCAATATCTTGAACACTTCAGAATGCCTCTCAATTGTACTAAAAAACAAATAAATGAGGACAAAAAACTATACTATAATAACTTTCAGAATAATACTAAACACAACGCTAAAATATTTTGGACGTCCATTAAAGAAATCTTACAACCCCAGTAAAAATTCAACTCAAACCCCTCTCTTAATAACTCACCACTTGAAACTGCAATACATTTCAACTCTTATTTTATAGATAGTATAGCATCTCTAACTATGGATTCTACAACATCTAATCCCAACCCTGCCCAACAGCCACATCACCACATCCACTTTCACCTTCAAACCTGCGCCCATATCCCATACAAAACTTCTCTTAAGCAAACTTAAACCATGTTCTTCTTTAGTTGATGGCCTTCTAAGTGAGTACCTAAAAGTAGCAGCCAGTAGCATTACTTATCCTGTCTCAATCCTTATAAATAGGTCACTCTGGGAATCCCATGTACTCTCTGTAAAAAAGTCACACATTATCCCTGTGCACAAAGGAGGACATTCAACAGACATTAGACCTGTAGCAATGTTATCTCCCCTCACCAAAATAATTGAAAAATGTATTCAAAAACAATTGCTAGGCTATCTCCTGCAGGAATGACTCATCTCCTACACAACATGGCTTCTGTCCTTCCCATAATACTAGCACTACCTTCCTAACCCTGTATAGATGCTGTCAATAAAGCTAGAGAAATGGCAAACTAGTCTCTTCCTTATTTCCAGACTTGTCTAAAGCCTTTGACACAGTTTGTCACAGCAAACTTCTACTTCACATGTCCTCACTAGGTCTCTTTCAAACCATCCTTCTGTGGTTCAAAAGCTACTTGTCTAATAGGTATCAGTCATAAAATGGCACTCTACAGCTCCCATTACTTCCCAGTCACCACTGTACCACAAGGCTCTATCCTTGGTCCCCTCCTCTTTAACATTTTCACCAACACTCTCTATACTTCCACACAGCAGGCCACCCTAATACAATACTCAGATGACTTCACTCTCATTTGCACGTCTGACAACATGGTGCACCTCCAAAAATTATGCAGGAAGCTTTAGCAGCCACTGAAACATGGCTTTGTTACTCACAATTCATACTCAACCCAAAAAAAGACCAGACTACTACTATTTTCCCCAAATCCCTCTCTCATGAAAAAACAAAACTAAATTTAAAGTCCTCCCTCTTGATCATACAATAAATAATTGAAGTCAGTTTTCATAGCAAATTATTATCTTAAATTCTACCTACATATACAAAATTGCACAAAAAAAACTAATCAAAAACTAGGGGTGCTTTACTCAGCCGAAAACTTTCTCACTGACGCAACTAAAACTACACTTGCCACTACTTATCTCCTCCTCACACTTCTTTATGGTGCTCCCATCCTTACTAACCTCCAGGCTTCACAAAAATTAAAACTTGAGCAATGCTATAACAAAGTTGCTAAAGTTACAACACATACCCCTTTCATAACTCACCACTGTGTAGCACTGAAAAGCCTAAATTGATTAGAACTGCCACATCAACTAACATATACACAACTTTTTACCAAATATCAAATCAAATTATCCAGCATCCATCTGTCTGTCCAACACCAAAAAACATTCTAGACAATTATGTTCCCAGTTAGTCATTGCTATCCAGTGACCAAAAACTCTGGTCTGTCTACATACCTAACAAATCTGCTGGACATTGTCTGTACTCGTACAAGACTGCTAAGGCCTGGAACTCCTTACCTATGTCTTTCAGGTCTATACCCTCCCTTCCATCACTAAAACCATTCTGAAAGACTTCCTAGCTAAAATCTGGCTCTGTTCCTGCTCAAATCCAGGATAAACTATATCCATAAATGTGAAGAGGTACCTTTTCATTCCTTATACTTCCTTACTCTCCCTTCTTCACTTACTTCCTTACTGCTGTCCAATTCTCTTCCCTTTCTGTCTAAATATACCATAAGCATGTTTTCCCTTATCTCATATTGCAGTTCCTATTTCTATTAGACTAACTTACCTTTGCTTTCTCTACAACCTTCTAAAGTTTCTCTAAATATTAAGAGACTGCCATATCTCTTGCATCGATTTTTAACCAATGATTTTATATTATGTCTAATTTTTCATATTATTTAAACTGCAGATGCTTGTGTTTTATTTTTGAAGATTATAAAATTATTGTTCTTAAAATGTTTTGCAGTAATTTGGAGCTTTTCTCCCCGAGCCTCCACTGAAAATAGGCTTCTACCCAATCAGACTTTCTCGGTAATTAAACGTCAGTAAATAAATAAATTATATAAAACAGTAGACTGAATGATTTATTTATGAAGTTGCTTTTCTACAGGAAGGCTCAGATCAAAAACTTTATCTAAATGTTCTCCTGGGATTTGGTTTCCTGTGTACCTCTGTACCATAGTGGATGGAGACTTTAATTCTGTTTGCTCCCCTTCCTAAAGTAATAACTTCAGAACTACACCACATAAACAGGAAATGAGTACTTTGCTTACCCCTCTTCTTTCAATGAATAACTGTTGGCTTGATATTCATAAACAAGGTACATCCTAGAGGAGGGCTTGTGTGTCATACCAGAGTGAGCAAAAGCCATTTGCAGTTCACAAAACACCAAAACCCAGTGTGCAGTCTTGCTCCATTGTTGCAGTTCCATGGACTGGTTAACCCACCCATCATCATACAAAATCACAAAGCTAGCAGCATCAGAGTACCAGTTCAGCCTGATGGGGTAACCTATGGGACAACAGCCATGTACACCAGAATTCTGTTGCATAGTACAGTGATCCTCCTACCCTGCCATTATATACAGTGTTGAGGAACACACAGCACAAAAAAAAAAAAAAGAAAAAGCAAAGCTGTTGGATGACTAGAAGATCCCTACCAGCATCAGAGTCAGATTTTGTCAGATTTTTCAATGGTATTCTATGAAGTTAAACTTTGCCACATGCCCTGATAATTATATATACCAACTCCAAGGCTAGACAACAACAGTGGGGAAATGGCATAAACCCTTCCCTAGTATAACTTCCATTTTGTTAGTATGGGATGTTCTGGCATTAGATACGTATGATAAATTTTTCATGAGGAGATATAATCATAAACAAAGCTAACACCCACTCTAGAACTAATTTATTACAATATTAGGACAAAAAGAGGATTGAGCGTGAGTGCTCTTTAACATTTATGACTACTTATGGCAGTAATTTACATAAAATTAAAGAGGTTATGGATTTATATTGGTACATTTTATATCGTGACAAAGTTTTCAGCACCATAGTTCCTTAGATATATCTGTACTCCAACAGGAAGGGGAAAACAATTGAAAGCCATTTATTATCTACTTATGAGAATCCCTACAGAGAAGTTCCTTGACAGGCATATTTGAGGGGTGGGCCCATTGGTTGTCTTCCCTGTGATAACTGTATATTTTGTAAATGTGTTACAAGGGCGAAGGCAAAGAGAGATGCTATTCAAGCCAACATTTATTGAGATCATGTTTTGTTTTCTTCGTAAAATTCAACATTAGCTAATCCAAAACAGTCTCTTAATATGGATTTGGAATTCCATAAATTGAAATAAATTGAGGTGGGACCTTAAATATTGTGAATCAGGGCAAGTTTTTGTTAAATTAAAATCTAGGAAGACAGTCAGATTTGCAGGTGGGAATAGTGACAGTATTAAAATAAAGAACAAAAGAAAATGATCGAATTTAAGACTCATTCTGTATCACTGACATTCCTTCTGAATCATCAGCTTTTTCCAGTACTGATACTAAGTCTAAAGTCTCCCCAAAGTCCAGAAAGACTTTTCTGGGTCCAAGATGTACAAACATAAATGAGGTGGATAGAACCATCAGAGGTCCAGGAATGGAAGCGATAATTACAACAAACCTTTAGGAGATACCAATGAGATTGAAAGGATGAACATTTATTTATTAATTTGACTGGTTTTAACATCAGTGAAGTTGCACTTTCAGTGTTAAATAAAGGATTACACTTCGTTCCCAGGTCTTTTGTCAATCTACCTGATTTGGTACAGGATAGTAAATCTTTTTCTAGGTCACTGAATTTCAAATATTGGTATTTTTGTAAAAGCAGTGGACAACCAGGAGAGTAGATAATCATATTGTTTATTAAAAATCCAGCTTTCAACCCCCTTACCATCCTAGTGTTAAAGTTTTTGAATATTTGGTGTTAACAACATTTATATTCTAATCAGAGGGATATATTTAGAAATTTTGGATATAATTTAACATCTGATGTGAAACAAGCTTTAAAACAATTAAAAAGTATTTGTCACAAATGCAGATAAGGGTGGTGGGGTTGTGTTATGGGCTGAAAAAGATTATAAGATGGAAGACTATAAACAGCTGAATGATTTACAGACATATGTATTTGGAATTGGATCCAATCAGTATTTTTAAAAGGTCTATCAATTCTTTTTTGGATAGTATGGTGACTAATAAACTCATACCAACTGAAGTTAAAAATCAAATTATGGTTAGATATCCTATTAGTCAAAGGTTATATTTATTACCAAAGGTTCATAAATAGGTAAATCCCATTCCAGGGAGACCTATTGTTTCTAGTATGGGTTTGCTTACTGAGCCCATCTCCAATTTTTTGAATTTTAATCTAAAACTTATTTTGACCCATGATAGGGCTAGGTTGTGGGACACTATGGAGTTTTTGGTGTTAATGGAAGATGTACGTGTATCTAATACTACCTGATTGTGTACCTTGGATAGTGAGAGTTAATATCTTTCTGTATCACATTCCAAGGGGATAGAGGCAATGAAGTATTATCTAGACTGTGTACAGTTTAAACATTTTTTGCTAGATTTGATTTCTATGGTTTTGGAAATTAATGTTATACATTTTGATGGGAAATGTTTTTTACAGCCAGGTGGTATTTCGATGGGTACAACATTTGCCCGTATTTATGTGGATTTGTATGTTGGCTATTTTGAACTATTTATGTATGATTTTTCTCATAATAGTTTTTCTTCACAATTGATTATGTGGAGACTTTTTTTTGGATGATGTATGGGTATTTTAACGTGGCAGTGTCAATGAATTTAAATTGTGTAATAGATATTCAAAAACACATGACATAAGACATAGATATGCAGCTACGTATAATCTATTTAATGCTGAGTTTTTGGATGTTTCAGTTACTAAACCTTTGGATGGTACTGTAAGTACCACACTGTATTGTAAGCCCTTTAGTAGAAATTTTCGTGACATGCATCTAGTTGCATCCCTTTCATATTATTAAAAATATAACACTCTCATAAATGCTTAGAGTAAGACACGTTCATGGTGATGACTTAGAATGAAATGTTCTGGCATCAGATATATATGATAGATTTTTTTATGTGTGGATGTAATCATATTATTATTATTGAAGATAAAAAAAAGCTAATGCTCAATCTAGAACTGATTTATTATAGTATAAGGACAAAAAGAGGACAGAGTAAGGGGGCTCTTTTAACATTTTTACTACATATTGTAGTAATTTACACAAAATAAAATGGGTTATGAAACAACATTGGCACGTTTTTCAGTGCCATAGTTCCACAGAGATGTCTGTACCCCTACAGGAAAGGGAAAATGATTGATAGCCATTTATCTAGTTATAAGAATCCCTATAGGGAAGTTCCTAGACAGGCGAATTGGGGGGGGGGGAGTAGACCTGTTGGTTGTTTTCCATGTGGTAACTATATATTTTGTAAACTAATTACTAGAACAGAGATTTTTGTCACCAAATACATATATGTTTTTTGAAATATGAGATTTTGTTACATGCTCCACAGAGTGGGTGATTTATTTGGCAACTGTAAATGTGCTGCCTTCTATGGGGGGGACATCTGGTATATGTGGTATGTTTAAACATCATCTTTCTATACATCGTAATGATCAAAGATGTAATAAAGAATGGAGTGCATTAGTATGACATCATAAAATTCATAAGGAACCTTTCTTCAATTTTATAGGAATTGAGAAGGTGATTTCTAGTTCATCAAATAAATGGACTTTGTTTATTGCACAATAAAGGAAAGAGATGTATTTTGAAATTGAGAGCTATTTAAGGTGTTGGTTTGAATAAGATTATTTAAACTGATCACTTTAGTTTTTTCTTTGGCACCAAGGCTGGTTCTGTTTTGTAGTAGTAAATAAAATATATAAAACAAACAAAAAATAGGGCTCTATATATTAGATAAGTGTATCGTGTATACATTGTTTTATTATTTATTTATTTATTTATTTTTCCATAATAAATTTTTATTGAAATATATTTTCCAAAAACATTACAAAAATACAATAAACATCACACACATAATACACTATAACTACTGCAAACCATTTATACAATATCTACATGAAATGCTTCCTATATTTAATATATTCCTAAAATCAGTATCATGCTAATATAATATTGAAGACCTTTTCCCATATTTTCGGGTTATTAATATTTTTGTTAGTTTGTTTCAAAAGTAATTTATGTGCTAGTATATGTTTTATAGCCACAAGTTTAAAATTATTCCATGATGTCTTATGTGGTTCTAGCCAATTTGTGGCTATATAGAGTTTCATCAGCAAAAAAATATTCATACAAATAATAGTTTGTGATCTGGAAAGCTCTCTTGGAGGAATGTGTAGAATCATAAATTCCCATGACAGTGTAGAACTTTGATAACCCATCTTTTTCAGTTGTACTTTAAGAGAGTTCCAAAGTTTATATACGCATTTACAACTCCAGAACATATGAAGAAGATCCGCTGTTTGATCTGCACAGTGTGGACAAATTGGAGAATTCCTAGGGTTAAATTTATGTAATCTAAGATGTGTGTAATATGCATTGTTCCAAATCATCAATTGCGTGTACATCAGTTTTGAAAAGAAACTGATTTCCTAGTTATATCAATTGCTTTTAATATCTGATTGTCTGTTACTGTTACTTTGTTTACCCAATACTCTGAAAGCAAAATTTTGTCCTGAAATTTCAAATCCTTAATTAATTTGTATGCAGTTGCTATAAATTTAGTGTCTTGTTGGATAGCTTGCCACAATTCAGAGCACTTATCCACAAATCCGGCTGCAGGTTTAAAGTTCCTAAAATAGCTCAAGGCAAGTTCTTTAACTTGTCTCATTATAGCAATGTAACTTCTAGGTAGATTCATTTCCTGTCTAATTTGTAAAGCTGATAAGTCAAGTTTATTAAAAACATCAAATAGAGTCAGATTAACTATTAATGGAAATTTGCCGAGATCGATCAGCTGATTATTTAGTTTAAAATTAGCATTCCTGTGGAAAGGTTGAAGAACCATCATATATTGCAATAAATCTACGGACTGAAATAAAGTTTGCAAAGATGAGACACAGGTTATTATGTGGTCCATGACCCCATATTTTATCAGACTAATTTTGTCCATAAAGGGTAATGCTTTAGGATTTATTTTCCTATCCAAAATATGCTTATGATTCAAGACCACCCAAGTTGGTATCCATTTTGTATTTGTTACATCATAATTAGCAATTCTTAAAATTTGATTAGCGTTTACAATCAAATAATATGCTTCAAAGTTTGGTAGCTCAAGTCCCCCTCTTGTTTTAGGGGTCATTAATTTCTCATAAGATATTCTAGTTCTTTTTGGGTTCCAGATAAATTTAGCTAGATCTTTATGCATTTGTTTAAAAACTGTTTTTGAAATTGATAATTGGGCAGACCTAAATATGTATAACATTTGTGGTAGTATATTCATTTTCACTTTTGCTAATACCGGTAGTTTTAAATTCTTCCATCTGTCACAATCAGCTATTATGTGTTCCCATACTCGTTTAATATTATTGTTATAAAAGTCCTTATTATCCGTAGAGAAGTTGATACCCAAATATTTAATATTTTCTTTAGATGTTAACTTCCCCATCAGGGCCATTAATGAAAAAAGTTTTGGGGTTCTTAACGGGAAGATATTCATTTTCTGTAAGTTAATTTTATAATTAGAAACTACCAAAAATTCGTTTATGAGCTTTAATATCTTTTCACTGTCCGAAATTGGGGTTGTACAATAAATGATAAGATCATCGGCGAATGCTGACATTAATATTTTATTCCTATACATTATTGGTGCATTATGATACAAATTTTGCTTGATATATAAAAATAGGGGTTCTAGATATAGGTTAAACAATAAGGGGGACATGGGACAACCCTGACGAGTACCATTTTTAATCTGTATTCTGTTAGAATAAGTCCTATTGATGTATAGCGTAGTGTATGGATTACTATATAATATTTGTAGTATCTGAATTAATTCTTGGGGCAAGTTAAAATAGGGTAACACATCAAACAAACACTTTATGTCTACTCTATCAAATGCTTTCTGGGCATCTATTATAAGAGCATAGATATTAAAGTTGTTTTGTTTAGCATACGTCATCATATATCACATATCAGTGTAAGTGTGTTATCGCTAGTTTGTCTAGTTGCCATAAATCCAGCTTGTTCCTTAGAAATTAGATATATCAAAACCTTCTTTAGTCTCGATGCGATAATTGATGTTAAAATTTTCATATCCACATTCATTAGTGCTATTGGTCTGTAATTATCTGGGTTAAGGGGATCTGAATTGGTTTTATGTATGAAAATTGTTTTTGACGCATTGAGGTGGGGGTCACTAATTTTATTTTTAGTTATATAATTAAATACATGAGACAATTCTTTTCCCAAACTATCAGCAAACTCTTTGTAAAATTCAGCTGTAATACCATCAGGCCCTGGCGACTTATGTGCTTTCATATGTTGAATTGTATATACTATTTTTTCTTTAGAAATAGGTTTAATCAGGTCACTTTGCAGGCTCTCTTCTAATTCTGGAAAGTTAATTTTTTGCAGAAAACTTTTATTCTGGTTATGTAGAGACCTATCAGTTTGCCCCTCATATACCTTAGTATAGATTTTCCCAAAAACATCAACAATATCCTCAGTTTTAGAATATATTGTGTCGTTATACTGTATTTCCGAAATATATCCAGTTGTTTTTGATTGATTTATAATCCTTGCCAGTGCTTTTGATGGTATTTGAACATTATTAGCATATTTCACTAAACACCTATGTTCTTGAAGTGTTAATTTATTATTATGAAGCAAAAAGAGATCCCTTTGAAGCTTTAACATTTCCTCCCCAGTTTGAGCGTTAAAATTTTGAATCAGCTCATTATCAAGTTGTTTTATTCTTATTTCTAGTTTTTGAATATCACTATTATGAATTTTCTTATAATATGAGGCTTTTTGTATAAGAAATCCTTTAATTTGAGCTTTAGCTGTCGCCCATTCAATGTCAGGAGTATGTTTTTGGAGCTTCAAGCTATCTGTAAATTCTTTCAAATATTTTATAATTCCGTCTGCTATCTCTTTTTTACTTAAAAGATTTAGGTTGAATGACCAATTATAACCCCTATGCCTTCTTCTGTCTTTTAAATCTTTAGAAAATTTTAACGAAATTTTTGAGTGATCTGATAGATGACGAGTATGTATAACCACCACTGGTTCTAAATTCGTTAGTGCTTTAGATATCAAAAAGTAATCTATTCTAGCCCACATTTTGTGGCATGGTGAATAGAAGGTGTATTTATTTGCATTATTAATATCTTGTGAATAAGAAAAGGGGTCATATAATCGAAAATCTTCCTTAAAATCATTTAATGCTATCCCGGCCTGCTTATTAAATGCTCTTTGTGGACAAGACCTATCCAACTTTGGATTTTGATAGGTATTCCAGTCCCCACCCACAACAAAATAATAACCATCATATTGTGTTAATATTGGATATAATGATGCTATGAAACTGTGTTGATCATTACATGGGGCATATATATTCAAAAGTAGGATAGGTTTATCAAATGCATTATCTGATAAAATCACATAACACCATCGCCCATTTGGATCCACTTTGGAGTCTAAAATCCTATCTTTGTATTGGGTTTTGATAATTATAGCCACTCCCACACTGTTTGTCTTACCTTCTGATGTCACTAGCTCTCTAATCCAGTTCTTTTTTCTAATATCATTCCATTGTTCATTCATCAAATGTGTTTCCTGTAGAAATACAAACAGTGCTTTGTCCTGTAATAATATGTGTAGCAACAGCTTTCTCTTCTTCAAGTTCTGGAGCCCTTTAACATTCCATGAGTTCAACTCCCACATTCGCAGGTCTTGGTATCAAATAACAATATAAGAGGGGAATTATCAAATTGACATGTATTGACTGTACACTATATCCAATCTGGAAGCATTTCCTACATCCCGTCCCTGACCAGTGCTTACCCACTTTACCCCTGGACGAGGATTTATATAGGTCTTGTATAAGAGAAAATATAAACAAGGTTAAACACACCAACACATTGAAAAACTTCAGGTAATAACATTTAAAACATTTCCTAAACTTACAACCTATATATTCTAGCATATCTACATCAAAGTCTAAACTACACATTCCCTACCAAACACCGCTACTTAACTACAGCTTTGGTTTAACTATTAGTTAAACAAATCTCATTTCTAAGGTTATTACTGTGTAAAGGAAAGTTTTAGTAGATTGGGTACTTATTTTATCCTACCTTAAGTATCTGTTTTGTTGCAATCATTATGTACATAAACTTTTTACAGAAGAGAGGAGAGAGAGAGAAAAAAAAAAAAAAATGCATCCTACATTTTAAATCTGTACCCTACACAGTGCCTGCCACCCACTGCATATTGTAAAAAAAACGATTTTGGTTCACACCTATAAAAGAAGAAAAAATAGTAAAAGTACATGTTATTATGTGCTTTAAGTACATACTGTAATGTTATTTCATTATAAAAAGAACATTAACATATTATTTTCAGTTCTCTTTGTCTTCTCAAGCCAGGAAACCATCAGAAATACTCACGACAGGGGACCTCTTTCACAGCAGGACCACAGGAAGTGTTACATCCAAATCGACACTCTCAGCTGAAATCCAGGCATTTCCTTTTTCCCACACAATGGAAATAGACCTTGGAGGTCATAAAAGTCTGGAAACCAGACAGCAGACCCTCAGATTAGCATAAACAAACAGTTTTATTGCTTTTTCAGAGGCCTGAACAGTTTAGTGAAGAAACAAAGGATTAGAAAAGCCTTGAGGTAAAATACATGCTGGATCTGACTACAGGAACATGCCAGTCTCAATGGAAGTTCTTTTCAGCCCTCTGATGCAGGTAGAACTTTAAAAACTTTCAGAAACACTTCTTTTGCCTGATTTTTATTGGAAACAGAATATTTAGTGCCATCCACCATAAATGTAAGCATATTGGGGTATTTCATCTGGAATTTAATTTGTTTATCAATCAGAAATTTACAGTAAGCAGATAAAGACTGTCTAGCCTGCCTTACTTGTAATGGTAAATCTTGAGCCAGAAATATTTTAACATTTTTCCACATAACATAGCCACCATTTTTTTGCAGTAAACAGTATTTTGCTAACATCTTGAAAGTTCAATATCTTAACATATACAGGTCTAGGCATAGTAGAAGCTTGCACCTCTCTCAGCTCTATGTGTGCCCTTTCTATTACAATCTGTTTCACCCCATCAGCATCATTTAACAGGATTTCAAATATTTGTGTTATGGCTGGTATTAGCTCTGCATACTGGATGTTTTCAGGGATTTCTCTTATAATAATATTATTTCTTCTAGACCTTGCTTCTAAATCAATAAGTTTATTTTGCATGGCTTGTACATCCGCATCACATACCTTTGATTTTTTCTCCAGCATGTCAATTTTGTCCTCTATTTCAGAAATTCTGGTCTCAGTTTTGTCCATTCTCTGAAGCAATTGAATGCATAAAACTCCAAATGTTTGTATTTGTGAGGTCAAGTCCTTTAGAGCTTCCTGTATAGGTAGTAAAGCGTGTTTGATATCCTCCATGTTTAGTGGCTGATCAGTCCTGGATCTAGTTTCTGGTTTCTGTTGTTCCTGCTGTCTAGTAATCCTTTGTTTTTTCGCAGTTCCATCCTTTACTGGCAACTGTAGTTCTGACAACTTTGTCTTAGTAGTAGTTGTTTCCATGGTTCTTCCTTGTTGCAAGATTTTTCTTTCCCCAAGCAGAAAGGCAGAATAAAGAAAGCACACGGTCTTTTGTTTGTTTCTCTCTTCAGAGCAAAGTAATCACTTGTAATCCTGATGGATAAATACTTTTTTTTCCCACTTTTTTAACTGATTTTAGATTAGGTAAGTATAAATGCAACTTTTTATTGTCAATTTGATGTTTAAACCTCCTGATACCCACTCAGATCAGAGATTTTCCTCGGGTTAATTGAAGAGCTGCAGTTTAGCAGTGTTTACAGCATGGCAGCCATCTTTGAATACATTATTATTTTTTTTTATTTTTTATTATTATAATTGCATAAAATATTTTGCTACATATTTAATGCATTTTTAATTTTGTCCACCAGGTGGCATTATATACACATGTAGATTATATTATTTGTGTAATGAAAGTTTATTACTGAATACAAATGTTTTCTATTGAATATTATAGCAATAACCCATGCCTGGGTGTTGGTAATGCTGGATTTACCCACGGTTGGTGTGGTTTGGTCACGAGGGCGAAGCCCGAGTGGCCAAACAAAGACAACCGTGGCTAAATCCAGCATTATCCACACCCAGAAGTGGGTTATTGCTATTATACAATGACATTATTTAAGGAAAAAAAATTACTTTTCTTAAATAATGGCATTGTATAATGCCTCCTTGCTGCCCTTCCGCAGCTGTCTGGTATTCTGCGGCAGTTCTGATGTACTGCGAATGCGTATGCTTATGCAGTACATCAGAGCTCTGGGCTGAAGCAACAGAGAAAGCAAGATCTCTGTTGCTTTTTACAAACTGTCTCGCTATGTTAAAGGAGTTTAACATAGCGAGACAGCTTTAAAAAAAACAATGGAGAATCTCCGTTGCTTTTTTTTAAAGCTGTCTCGCTATGTTAAACCCATTTAACATAGCGAGAAAGTTTTGAAAAAAAGCAACGGAGAAAGCAAGATCTCCACTGCTTTTTACAAAGTGTCTCACTATGGTAAAGGAGTTTAACATAGCGAGACAGCTTTAAAAAAAGCAACGGAGAATCTTTGTTGCTTTTTTTAAAGCTGTCTCGCTATGTTAAACCCATTTAACATAGCGAGACACCTTTAAAAAAAGCAACGGAGATAGCAAGATTTCCGTTACTTTTTTTAAAGCTGTCTCGCTATGTTAAACTTGTTTAACATAGCGAGACAGTGTGTACAAAGCAACGGAGATCTTGCATTCTCCATTGCTGTAAAAATAGAGTTATATGAATGGAAAAAGTCTGGGCAACCGGTCCTTTTTCCATTACTATAGCTCTGATTTACAACGTGCATGCTGACCAATCAGTGTGCACGTTTTGGAATATTAATGGGGGGGGGGTCGTTGTATAATATCTATTTATGAACACTTACTGGATATATTATGTATTTGTAACTTTGACATGACTATTTATATATATATTATATATTCTTCATGGTTTTCCCGCCAATTAATTTATGAAAGGACATAAGTTACAGGATGTAGTCAACACTGAAAAAACTCCTGTTGGTAGGAGGGAAATTTGGTTTGTGTTAGTGTTGGGGTTTGCCTTACTATTAATAAACATTTGTTTGTTCTGTTGGATCCAGGTGCTGTGGTTCTTTGGGCGTGTGTATTGCTGACTGAGACTGCTTAATCGGGGGAAAAAAGAAAATAAAGTGCAGCCAAGCACAGTTGTGACTTCAAAGTAACAAAGCACTTAAATTGCTTATAAATCAGAATTTCTTTATGGAATATAAATGAGGTTTGGGAACAAACCAATTTGTCCAGGGACATCTTTGGTTTAAACATTCGAGGGAGTTAAATGGGGTGGGGGAGTTTATTGGGGAAGTGGGTTTAAGATTAAGGAATAAAGGTATGTTTGATTAGGTTCTGGAAAGAGAAGTGTTTATTTATTAAGAGCATTTTAGAGGAAGTGAGGTAGATGTTGGGTGGGAATTTGGTGTTTTATATGAGTGTAACTGGGAAGGGATCACATTTTCATGTGATCTTGCTATGACAAGTGATCTGTTCAAGATGACCAGTAGGTATTTTGGAGAACATGTAGGCTGTGGGTATAATGTTGCAGGGTGGTCCGCAATGAGTGAGTTAACATTTTTTTCTTTCATCCACTAAGTATGTTTCTTAATGGAGTAATTAGTTTTGGGGACATGAATGGCTATGACTGGCTCTTTACAGGTCCTTGAGTATTTTGAAGGCTGGTTGTGTGGTTACTTTATAGGTTTTAATTAGGGAATTTATGAGTGTGTCTCTGCTTTGGTTGCTTAGTGATGATAATGGCTTTGGGTTTTGTTTTAACTGGTATTTTGTTGCTTCATGGTCAAGCCATGCTGTAGCATTCCTCAGCTGGGTTTTCTTTCATTGCTTGATGGAATGGCCTTGGGTTTTGGGTTTGCATGGCGATCGGATGAGGAAGACAGTACAGTTGAAAATGTGAGCAAATTGTAATATCTTCAGTGAGATCATGATCGTGAGCTCTGGTGGTGCCTGCAAGTGATGACTGTTAGCCACTCATGTGGGTAGCCTAACTAACAGGTGAGATAGAACATGGGGCCAGGGACAGCTAGGTAGGAAGTAGCTTGCTCGGCAGTCTTTTGTTGGGGGTTGGTTTCATTTAGTAGTGGCAGCCAAACATGTTGCTACAGTAAACAAGTAAAAAAACACATTCATTATATTTAACACAAGTGTAGAGGGCCGACTTACAGTAATTAGGTGGCACAGTACAGCAAAAGATATGTGTCATTCTGGGAATGATTCCCAAGCTGCAGGAGTGGATTCATAGCTGAGAAGCTGGTCTTGAGTAATGGCTGTTATTCGTGCATGTGCATAGCATGATTAACAGTAAAGGGATGTAGTGCAGACTTGTTGAGAAAGGCTATGTAGTCAGTAGGGGTTCTGACAAACATAGACCTTTCCATACTTTTCAGTTGTTGGCTTGGGAGTTGCTAGATCTGGGCAGTAAGTCCAGAGATTTGTCAAATATTTTTGGACCATTTCTCATAACATTTGTGCTTTCCAGGCAAATCATCAAGGTCTGCAGTCAGTAAATAGGGCAGACATTTGAGTTTCAGACTTAGTATCTTTCGGAAAACCACATACTAGCAAGACTTATTTTATTTTCACAACATTTTCAGTTTATAAAAGCAATATTTATGATCTATCCCTATTGGGTTTCTTTGTCTCTCAGTTAGTTAAATTCCTGGTGCAAGGAGGTTGAGAGGTATGGCCCCTTTCTATTTTCCATATTAATCAGATGAATTACAGTACTTCTGTGTGTGATGGGACAGTGTTGGCATAGCTCTCAACTGTCCAAATATTTGCAGAATGACCAGATTTTTGCCTCCTGTTTTTGGTCTGTTTTCTCATAAAATGTGTGTTTTTCTGTCAAATCATTGGTCAGTAAATAATGATGTACATTTGATTTTCAAACATAACATCCTTCAGAAAATCCATGCTAACACAAAACTTGTTATTGTATCTACTTTCTAAGGCAATAAGGTCAGTATATAAAATCTGTCCCTATTTTTGGGCCTTTCTCCCCCATTATATTATACTTTGTCCGGATTTCATGTGCCATGAGGTTGAGAAGTAGTGTTGGACAGAATTCATAGCGTTTGACTTGTACTTAACATAGTACAATACTGACCAATATATGGGTTTGAAGCTGGCTGCGAAGCTTCAGATTAGGTTGAAGGGAATGTTAATGGATTTTAATCAGAGACTAGGAGGTTTGAAGATGTCATTCGTAATTACAGTTTTCTCTTAAGGCATTTACACTTGTCTTTTCTTTTCACATTCGTTATGTTGCTAATTTTTTTTTTTCAAAGTCTTTATGTGTTTCATTCTTTCTTGCAGATGGGGAATATGCAGAGTTTGCAACAGAGCTGGGTGGCCATTGTGTCTCAGGAGGACAAGCTGCTCCAGGAGGAGTGTCAGCCTGAGTTGGGGATGGCAGATGACCCAGGTGAATCCAGTCAGAAGAGATGACGTACGTCTGCAAAGAACAGGTCAGTGGCTCAAGGGAAACGAGCATGGCAGTCAAAGGATGTTGTCACTGCGGATCTTCCAGCTGGAGTGACACAGAATGAAGTGGCAGGTAATGACATGTTGGTGGGAGGGCCATTTGGCAGCGCAGGTTTGGAGTGTGTTGGGGATAACTGCGGGATAGCTGGAGATGAGGTGTATCTGGGGTCATGTGAAGGTGGAGGTAGAATGGGGGAGGTGTAGAGGCCTAATGAGCAGGAGCAGGGTGAGACAGTCAGTGGGGTGGATAGTGTAGGGTTGTCTATGGGAGCTTGAGGTCATCTGAGGGAGAGGTGAGATTGCTCTTTAAAGTTGAGTTGGGTTTTGATATGCAGCTGGATGATTGATCATCTACACAGGCCCTGGGGCAAGAGGCAGGGATAGTTTTTCTGACCCACCACATACTGTCCTCAGTTAAGGAGAAGATTTCAAGCGGGGAGTATGTGGATGTCTTTGAATTGTTGTGGAAGGAGTTCAACGACTGGTGCAATCAGAAAGGGCAAATACAAAAGACATTTTGGCAACTTTAATGGCTTTGGGTAGGAGGAGAGTAGGTAGGCTGTGATCCAAGACGCGGGATAATCGGGGAGTACATTTTGACTGGAGAAGGATACTGCTTTGGTGTTAACACTCCTGGCCTACTTTCATATGATTTGGGAGGCCCAGAGGTTGTGGGCAGCAGCTGCTTGGTTGTGATATGACCAAAGGTTCTGGAAGCAGAAGGCAGTTGATCACTTCCTCTGTTGGGAGGTTTGGCATCCTGACATATGACTAGGCACTATGAGAAATAGCTTTAGAGAGGTTAGCGGGGGGAGAGAGATAGGGGGAGAAGGGGTGGGCATATGTTGGGCTTTTCATGATGGATGTTGTTCATGTGTAGCATGTAGGTTTTTGTATGTTTGTTCAAAGTTTGCAGGGATGTACTCGGTGGTGCAATGTGTTCAGTGACAGGGTAATTTTGTGACTTTGGGATCGCTGACCACTAAGGTGGGTGGCTTACCTTCTTGTTTTCAGGGGTTTCAGAATCTATGAGGTAAGGGGAATTTTCAGGGGATGCGGGGAGGAGTGTCCTTTCATGAGACAAGGGGATGTTCAGATGATGCATTCTCCCATTAAACTGCAAGTATTGTGGTGGATGCTTTAGCAATTGCCTGATTTATCTCTTAATGAAGAAATAATTGATGAGTTTTCCTGGCGTTTTTTTATTAAATCAAGAGTGTTGGGGGATGGAGTAATTTGTAAGAATCTGCAATGTGTACAGGGGAAGGAGGATATATTGAGGGGCTTGTTAGAGAAGGAACAGCAGGCATGTAAGTTGTTGGGGCCTTTTGATACCCCCTTTTGAGGGTTTTAAGGTTTCACTGCTGGCTCTGGTTCCTAAGAAGTTAGCCAGGGATTTCCGGTTGATTCACCATTTGTCTTACCCGGAAGGGAATTCCATTAATGACTTTACCTCAGTGGAGGATGCTAATGTCAGCTATGCATCTTTGGATGATGCTGTGAAGGTTATTTGGGGGTTTAAGGATCCATGGTTGGTGAAGGGGAACATTAAATCTGCATTTTGCCTTTTGCTGGTGCGGGAAGATGAGTGGCCGTTGTTGGGTACGGTATTTGGGAACACGATTTACTTTGACAAAGCTATGCCAATGGGATGCTTAGTAGTCTGTACTACTTTTGAGAAATTTAGCACTGCACTTCATTAGGCGGTGCAGCAGTGTGTGGGTGTACAGAGGGTGGTGCATTACCTGCATGATTTCTTGATAGTAGGTGAGAGGTTTGGGGGAGCGTTGGTAGGTTTGCAAGAGTTTTTGGGGATGTATGGAGAGTTGGGTGTCCTATTGGCTAGGCAGAAGATGGAAGGCCCAGCTAATGCATTGGAGGTTTTGGGCTTATTAGTAGATGCAGAAAGTGGGTTGTTTGGTTTGCTGGCAGACAAGATAATTAGTTTGAAGAAGAAGATTGGAGGCGTGGTGTGTAAAGCTAAGGTGTGGATCAAGGAGGCTATGGAGGTTGTAGGGCTTTTAAATTTTGCTTGTTGGGCAGTTTATCCTGGGCATAACTTTTGTAGATCAGTGGCCTTTCTGCTAAAAGGGAGGAAGAGCAAACATCATTGGGACAGGATTAGTAAGCTGGTGTGAGTGGATTTGGCACTCTGGTTGTCCTTTTTTGTTAGTTTTACATAAGCTGATTTTGCAGAGTTGGTTAATAATTTTTTTCTTTCAAAGGTGTGCATGTGGCAGGGGTTAAGAATGGGATTGCTGACAGTTTGTTTTGATTTCAGTTTTCCAGATTTTGGAAGTTGGTCCCAGGCACAGCAGAAGAGCAGATGGTTTTGCCAGACAAAGTATGCCATCTTGGGCTGATATAACCTGGCAGTGTCTACCAGGAGGGCATATGGTAGGGCATTATATGATTTTGATAAATTTATTTTACAGCTGCCTGAGGATGAGGAGCTTGGTCAGAACAGCTGCTATTGCATTACTGGGCTTGGGCATGGTGGCAAGGTAAGGTAGTGCAGTCGGTCAAGGTGAACCTGGCAGTGATTAGTATATTTGTGCAGATGGCAGGGCTGCATGATTTCATGAAGTCCTGGACAGTGCGGCATATGATGAGAGGATGGGATAGAGTCTTTGGTGTGAACATGGATATGCATTGGCCTTTGACAAGACAGGTTTTGTCAGTTTTATTGAAGGATTTAGCTTTATTGGTTGGTGGTTTGGTGGGCTATGTGTTGTGGGTAACTCTGTGTTTATGGATGCATTTTTGGAGCATTCTGGGTGTCAGAACATTTGGGCTTATTAGTTTGGAGAGATGCCATGGTTTTTCCGGTGACAGTGCAGATGTGGTAAAGTAGGTGCAAAACAAATCAGTTCTGGAAGGGCCCTACCATAGTTATTGGGAAAGATATGAGTGAGGGCCTGTGTTCAGTGGTTTGGGCCAAGAGATTGATGTGGACTCATGTGGGGAGCCCTCTGGCTTTGTTTTTTTGGTTGAGGAGTGGTAAGGTGGTAATGGGTAATCAGTTTGTATATGTAATAAGAATGGCTCTGTGTTGTATGGGTTTTCAGGGAGAGAGGTTTTCCATGCATTCTTTTTGTATTGGTAGGGCTTTGGATTTGGCAAGGGAAGGAAGACCCATTGAGGTCATCCGGACAGTGGGGAGGAGGTCTTCAAATGCCTTTTTATCTTATATTAGGTAATGGATTCAATTCAAAATTAACAAGTTTTTTTTTGTTTGTTTGTCTTTCAGGAAAGGAGATTGTCATCTTAGGTCATTCATATATTCATCGGGTGATGAAGAGGGCTGCAGTTAGAATGGATGGAAAGGGTTTTGTATCGATTAGGGTGTACAGTTAGTTGGCATGGGATTAGAGGTCTTAGGTGGAATCAGCTTATGGATGAAGTTGCATTGATATTGTCACAGATGGGGCTTCCTTGAATATTGTCCCTCTTATGTTCTGATTTAGGAATAATTCCTAAGAAGCAGTTGGTAGATAGGATAAAGGAGGATCTGGTTATGATGCAGACATTGTATCGAGGCGTGTGCATTGTATGGTCTGAGATGGTTCTGCATTTGTGTTGGAAGAATGGCACTAGTTTTACGGTATTGGAACACACACAGAGATTTATTAATTATAGGCTGGCACAGCAGTTGGGTGCTTTGGCTATGTATATGACGGACCACAGGGATTTTGATGACAGGGACACAGTTTGGATTAGATCCAATGGGGTACACTTGAATGAGTTTGGTTTAAATTTGTTTAATGTACATTTAAATTTATTTTTAGAAGGTTTGGTGAATGTTCTTTTGTAGGAGGGGGGAACAGCATGTGGTCAGGCTGGTGGGCGGAGAAGAGGGGCAAGATTGTCCCTCTTTTGTTCTTCCTCTTGGTGTTGGAGTTTGGGGAATAAAAGTGAGTGGAAGGGTGCTGCTTTAATTAATAAGAACAAGTGAGCAGAGGTATGGACACTGTTTATTCGGGCAGGGTGAGTGGGGTATGCAGCCGTGATGTATGTTAGAAAGATTTTATATGTTGTGGTTACATGGTTATTCATGTTATAATTAACATTTGAAATGATGCAATAAAGTTATGTTGAAAATTACTAAAGGTTGTCAAATGCCATTTTGGTTTTACATGTTTCATTGAAGGGGACCGGGACAAATGAGGTTTAGAAACAAATCAATTTGTCCAGGGACATCTTTGGTTTAAGGTTTAGAGAGAGATAATGGAGATGGGAGAGGGAGTTTGTTGGGGAAGTGGGGTTAAGATTAAGAAATAAAGGTAGGTTTGATTAGATTCTGAGAAGAGAAGGGTTAATAAGGGGATTTTAGACAATGTGAGGTAGATGTGTCCTGGGACTTAGGTGCTTTATATTAGTGTAACTGGGAAGAGGAATCATATTTTGGCATGCTCTTTCTACCCACTCTTCCTCCCTTTCTATTTTGTTTATTTTGTTTGGTATAGTTATGGAGGTGGGTATTGGGTGGAGAAGAGGGACAGGCCTGTCCCTCTACTGTCCCCTCCCCTTGATATTGGGTGCTGATGTAAGGAGTTTGGGGGATGGAAGTGAAAGGTAGGACGCTGCTTTGATTTATAAGAATAAGTGAGGGAAGGTATGGACACTGCTTATTCAGGCAGGGTGAACGGGGTATGCTGCCCTGATGTATGTTACAAGGATTTTGCACGCTGTGGTTACAAAGTGATTCATGTTATAATTAACATGTGAAACGATGCAATAAAGTTATGCTAGAAAGTAATAAAAGTTGTCAAATGTCATTTTGGTGTCATGTTTTATTGAAGGGGACTGGCACAAAATATATTAAATAATGAACACTTTCACCCTTAACTGGACTTCATCTGATCTAACTCCAGTTTTTGTGGCATGCAGTGCTTATAGCTTTCAACACATAGTTCATTGTCAATTCACATGAGTTTGGGGAGGGTCATAAAAGTAAATCATAAGCTGTATGGCTATGCTGCCAGAATTTTAGACACATGTTTATTTGTGCTAGAGACCTGGGGAGAAAATATGTGGCCCTAAGAGGCTTGCTGACA
This sequence comes from Protopterus annectens, assembly GCF_019279795.1. NCBI lineage: Eukaryota > Metazoa > Chordata > Ceratodontiformes > Protopteridae > Protopterus > Protopterus annectens. The sequence continues at coordinate 329,041,753 of NC_056751.1, read as the reverse complement.
AAACATCAACAAAATAAATAGCATTTTTACCAGACCCCTAAATCCAGAACCTCTGCAGGTAATCATAAATATAGCTTGATCAAGGTCAGATTGCCCAGTGTACTTTCATGAGCCACATACTTCCTATCAAACTTTGCAGTGTGTTAAGAAGGCAACCAGAACCATATCAGATATGTTCATGAAGTCGGCCAAAATCATCACAAACACTTGTGACCTACATTCAAGGAATCAGAAATAGACATACACGTGATGAATTGAGGACAGTAGGTGACATTCAGTTAAATGATACACAGTGACATTTACTGTGTATTTATTTAAATGCAGTGACTTATTTCATTGCAACTTATATCAGTCAAACCTAGTGCTGCCAAAGAGTGCAGTGAAAGTACAGTTACTAAACTCTGAAAAGTACAGAGTGAACTGAGAAACTGTAAACTGTGGCATAAATTTAGTGCCATATTTAAAACAAAACATCTTTATCAAATGTAAGGGCATACAGGTGAGCTAATGAAAATGAAAAAGTGGAGTAATAAAACTATTAAAAGTTTGCTCACTCATTCATTTGTTTATTCACCTAACTTCTCATCATAACTACATTCCCAAGTAATACTCTTCTCTCTCAGCATACACAGCCCCAGCCTCTCCTCTGTACCACAAATGCATTAGGCCAAACTTCTCCCTGTAATCATACCCCCTCATCCACCCACATAAACCTAGGTAAATCCAATTCCTTGCTAGAATTCAAACTCTCTACTGTCCCTACAACAACCATAAAAAACTTTTTCTGAAACTAAAGCTTAGCTCAAACCAGCAGATGGCATACCTGCAGAATACCTAAAAATCTTTGCAGACACTATTGTTTATTCCATTAGCATTCTCATAAATAGGTCCATCCAAGAATCCTATCACCTCAACCTCTTGGAAAAAGCGAACATACTACCTCCCCACAAAGGGGGTACCTCAACAGATGTTTCCAACTTCCTCCCGATAACTATTCTGTCCCCCATCTCCAAACTCCTAGAAAAATGTGTACACACCCAACTTCTATAATTCCTTCTCAAAAATCAAATCCTCAAATGCAGCATGGGTTCAGACCTGGCCATAGTACTTCAACTGCACTAATATCCTTTATGGACCTAGTGAAAAAAGGGTCTATGTTAAATCAGTGGATGCTTAAAATAGTGAACAGTGATTTATCAACCCTTTAACAGCGAAAGGTTACAATCACGAAGACATGGAACAGCGACTTTTTTCCCAGGGAAAAAAATCGCTGTTCCACAAAAAAAAAAGGTTCAAAACACAAAATAAAGTGGAGGGCTGTGCCCCACACCCGCCCTACTTAAATATACCTACTGCGAGATGGCACCACAGTAGAGGGAATGGCAAACTGCCGAAAACGGCCCAGAGATTTTTTTCCCTTGGAAAAAAATTACTGTTCCATGTATTCAGGATTGTCAGCTTTCGGTCTTACAGGGTTGATAAATCTTCATTCGCTATTTTAAGCACTCTCTGATTTAATATAGAGCCGTAAAAAAGCCCTTGACTCAGGGAAGATTATCTCCACTTTAGTTTGGATTTATCGAAAACCTTTGATACTATCTCTCACACACTCCTCCTTTCCCAGTTTTCTAACATTGGGCTATCTACTCCATCTCTCAAATGGTTCAAAAGCTACCTATCTGACGAAAACATGCTGTAAAATGGCAACACTCTATATCCCCTTATATTCATAACCCCATTGGTGGCCTCCTAGGCTCCATATTAGGACCCCCTACTGTTTAACATTTTCATCAACAACCTCCACCTATCATTCCAACAAGGGCCTCTTGTTCAATATGGAGATGACTCTGCTATAATTTGCTCTTCCAAAAACTCTACTACAGCAAATTACTAAATCTACAGTTACCACTGTAAGATACTTGGTTCCACAGTAACCACCTGTGTTTAAACCCAAATAAAACCAAGCTCATAACATTCACCCCAAAGGAAAACACTCACATTAAGAAATATAAATTCCACATATTCTCTCTAAACAACACAAAAAATGAATTAGTTGCCCATACCAAACTGTTAGGTGTTATAATTGACAAAAACCTAAAATTTGACCAACATTTATAAAAAAAAAAAACATCACCAAGACTCTCAAAAACTGGGACTACTCTACAGACATAAATATTTCTTCTCCCGCTCCACAAAACAAGTACCTGCTTCCACTTATCTACATCTTCCTGTAGTCAATGGTGCCCCATTAATAACCAACCTCCAATCCTCCCTCAAAACTAAAACAGAATATGCTACAAAAAACAGCCAAATTTGCAACAACCACCACTTCACCCACCACTGCATAGCTCTAAAAACATTAAATTTCTCCACTATCATACTTATCTCCAATTAACTACCACACACAAGTTACGTACTAAACTACAGGATTACCCCAGTTTGGGTTCATGAAGGGCCGCTCTTGTCTCCTAAACCTGATTGACTTCTTTGAATCAGTCTCCAGAGCCGTAGATGAAGGTAAGGCAGTCCACACAGCCTATCTGGACCTCGCCAAGGCCTTTGACACCATCCCCCACTCTGGAATCATAGATAAACTTACTAAACTGGGCATTAATCCCTACGTCACTCGATGGGTTGCCAACTGGCTTACTAACAGAACCCACACTGTAAAAGTAGCTGACTCTAAATCCAGCTCCAGACAAGTGACAAGTGGAGTACCTCAGGGTTCAGTCCTGGGACCGCTCTTGTTTGGCATCTACTTCTCTGAAGTATAAGCCAACACTAAGGGATTCTGGCTAACAAAGTTCGCAGATGACTGCAAACTGGGAGCCATTATTGAATCTCCTAATGATGTGGATACTCTATAAAAGGGCCTTACAGAAACAGATGCTTGATACCAGAGCCATGGACTCAAGCTCAATGCCAAGAAATGTATAGTTATCCCTTTTGGGAAAAAACATGTACCCATGAATTACCACATAGGTGGCAGTACACTAAACACCAAAAGTGTGATAAGAGACTTAGGGACACAGGTGGACAGTGGTCTCACCTTCAATAACCACATCACCACAACAGCCAGGAAATCCTTCTATGTGACACATCTCATCACTAAGGGCTTTTCATCCAGAAAAAAGGAGGTCATTATCCCACTGTACTCATCCCTCATTAGACCCATTATAGAATACAATGCCCATTTGGTATGTACCTCTCAAGACATCTGCAACAATTGGAAAGGCCGCAGAAATACCTCACTAAAAGAATCACAGGCCTAAAGTAGATGCCCTATGCTGACCGCCTTAAAAAACTCCAGCTATACTCTGTCGCATATCGTCTACTCAGAGGCAATCTCTGCTTAACATACAAGGCCATGTCAAACCCAGAGCTGGTGGACATGCTACACTTAAAGAAATTCCAATCCCTCAGAGCCACACGCTCCAGGGATCTAAACCTTGTCATCACAATGAACAAAACATGCTGGAGCGATAGGTTCCTGACCCAGAGACTCCCCAGACTCTGGAATAGACTGCCCATGCATGTCAAGCAGAGTGCCTCCTTGGCCCTCTTCAAAAGCAACCTTGACAATTGGATGGGAGAAAGGAAATTCACCCCGGGGATCACGTCAGTCACCCTGCTAGACAGGGGTTCAGCGAAGTAAATAGTGTGTGAAGAAATAGCCAGGGAATTGTTATGGCTAGGCTTGTATTGGCCCTAGGGCTGATAGCCTAGTACTAACCTATGAACCTATGAACTATAATCCCAACAGAACCCTAAGGTCAGAAAACCAACACCTCCTCCAAATTCACAAACCTAAACTATGCGCTGGTCAAATACTATACTCCTGGGTAATAGCTAAAACCTGGAACAGCCTTCCTCCAGCCATTCACACAACACAATGCACTGCACCCTATGTATACACCTTTACTCCAAATGGATCTGTAACTGCACTAAGCCTCCTCCAGCCCTTACCTAGATCTTAGTGCCTTCCTACCATTCCCCTTATTCTTCATTGTAATCACATATCTTTCTCAGGTAAACTAAGATTTCTTCACACTGTCTCTCTCTCTTAACCCATTACTACTAACGACCTTTTCTCCTTACCTCCATCTCTATTACTCCCACCCTTCTTACCCCCTTACTGTTATCACTTACAACATCTTACATGTTCCTTTCATATTCCTCCATTCATTTCCTCTTATATACTACAGCTTATACATCACTGCTATGGCTCGTAATGTCTTTCGTCATTATCTGAGTGCTAAACGTTTTATATTCACCCATACTACTGCATCAGCTATAGTTGTACTACATTGTAATTAGTTTATTAAGTGTGTATCGTGTATATATTATAAATGTACTATTGGAAAGAATTTTTTTTCTCCCTCTGTACTGTATATACTCAAAATGTGTGATGTACTGTATATTCTGTTTGTATTTCTTCTGGAGGTTTCTCCACGGGCCTCCACTGAAAATGGGCTCTGCTTGGCCCAATGGACGTTTCCAGTAAATGAATAATAATAAATAAATAAAAAAAATAAATAAATAAATATTCATGTTTTAAAACCTATTTTACCTTACTCAGGGCTTTGTGGGAGTGGTATAAAACACTTTTGATAGTCTCTTTGTCTCTGATTTCCCACTGACCAGTGCTTGAGTCATCAACAGAATTGTGAGTTACAAAATAGTTGTGTGATGGAGTTGTGTGTTATTCTAACCAGATGTTTGTTGCTTACAAGCAAATTGTTTATCAAGCATATTTAGTTTCTGACTCACCTGAAATCACTTGAAAGTTTGTTTCATAGCTGAGATTCCAGTGTGTAGGAAAATTCTACTTGTCTGCCATGGAAGAACATCAAGGTCTATTTAGTTTGGTAACACCACTGGCTTATGTACAGAATGATTCTTATAAATTGGGAATATTATTTCTTAATGGGTTTGCCAAAAGAGACAAGAGCATGGGGATCAGAATAGTGCCCTTTAAGGCTCTTGTTAAGATTTTAAAGGAGGAGTGCAGTAAGTTACTAACCTTGGCTCCAGATGTGCTTTCACATATGTAATTGTCAAAACAACACAAACGTCATCCCCAAATCTGAGTGAACACTTTATTATACTCTAATGTGTAGTGTACTGAATAACATGCCTCTTTCAAATCTGTGAAAGAACAAGTCCAGCAGTGCCTTTATTAGCTCTGTTCAGAATGTTACCACTACAATAAACAGAAGATTGATGCTGCTATGACAAGAGCCGAAATTATTTTGGTCGAATAACATTAGTCAATACTTACAAAAATAATCCAGTAGCCTGATTGCAGACAACTTACTGCATTGGTTGTTATAGGGAGATAACACTCTGGTCTACAGTCTGTTAACTCATTGGGCATGGGAACTTTTAGCTGGGGGAGAAAATGGCATCCTTTCACAAATCATGTATAATACCTTGATTCTGTAAAATCTTCGAGACAGATGTTACTAGATGTTCAACAAGTGCATCTCCCATTTTGGGAAAGATGGTGGGATGAATTACTTGCATCACTTGTGGATTTATTTAGGAGACAAAGAAAAGAGTAAACATATCTAGTCTAATTTGCTTGGTAGAGACTTCTGAGGTTTAATGACAAGTCCGTTCTTTCTGTATCAAGATAATGAGCAGTGTTAGTAGTAAGTAAAACAGAGGCTGCGTCTTAATTATATGGCCACCGATAGATAGCAGAAGTGACAGGGATGGGTAAAACTGAGGCTGCGTCTTAATTATATGGCCACCGATAGATAGCAGAAGTAACAGGGATGGGTAAAACTGAGGTTATGTCTTAAATATATGGCCACCGATCGATAGCAGAAGTGACAGGGATGAGTAAAACACAGGCTGTGTCTTAATTATATGGCCACTGTTAGATAGCAAACGTGACAGGGATGGGTAAAACAGAGGCTGCGTCTTAATTATATGGCCACCGACAGATAGCAGAAGTGACAGGGATGGGTAAAACAGAGGCTGCGTCTTAATTATATGGCCACCGATAGATAGCAAAAGTAACAGGGATGGGTAAAACAGAGGCTGCGTCCAAATTATATGGCCACCGATAGATAGCAGAAGTGACAGGGATGGGTAAAACTGAGGCTGTGTCTTAATTATATGGCCACCGATAGATAGCAGAAGTGACAGGGATGGGTAAAACAGAGGCTGTGTCTTAAGTATATGGCCACCGATAGATAGCAAAAGTGACAGGGATGGGTAAAACAGAGGCTGTGTCTTAATTATATGGCCACCGATAGATAGCAGAAGTGACAGGGATGGGTAAAACTGAGGCTGTGTCTTAATTATATGACCACCGATAGATAGCAGAAGTGACAGGGATGGGTAAAACAGAGGCTGTGTCTTAATTTATGGCCACTGATAGATAGCAAAAGTGACAGGGATGGGTAAAACAGAGGCTGTGTCTTAATCATATGGCCACCGATAGATAGCAGAAGTGACAGGGATGGGTAAAACAGAGGCTGCGTCTTAATTATATGGCCACCGATAGATAGCAGAAGTGACAGGGATGGGTAAAACTCAGGCTGCGTCTTAATTATATGGCCACCGATAGATAGCAGAAGTGACAGGGATGGGTAAAACTGAGGTTATGTCTTAAATATATGGCCACCGATCGATAGCAGAAGTGACAGGGATGAGTAAAACAGAGGCTGTGTCTTAATTATATGGCCACTGTTAGATAGCAAACGTGACAGGGATGGGTAAAACAGAGGCTGCGTCTTAATTATATGGCCACCGATAGATAGCAGAAGTGACAGGGATGGGTAAAACAGAGGCTGCGTCTTAATTATATGGCCACTGATAGATAGCAGAAGTGACAGGGATGGGTAAAACAGAGGCTGCGTCTTAATCATATGGCCACCGATAGCACGAGTGATGGATGGGTAAAACAGAGGCTGCGTCTTAATGATATGACCACCGATAGATAGCAGAAGTGACAGGGATGGGTAAAATAGAGGCTGCATCTTAACTATATGGCCACTGATAGACAGCAGAAGTGACAGGGATGGGTAAAACAGAGGCTGCGTCTTAATTATATGGCCACCGATAGATAGCAGAAGTGACAGGGATGGGTAAAACAGAGGCTGCGTCCTAATTATATGGCCGCCGATAGATAGCAAAAGTGACAGGGATGGGTAAAACAGAGGCTGTGTCTTAATTGTATGGTCACCGATAGATAGCAGAAGTGACAGGGATGGGTAAAACAGAGGCTGCATCTTAATTATATGGCCACCGATAGATAGCAGAAGTGACAGGGTTGTGCAAAACAGAGGCTTCATCTTAATTATATGGCCACCGATAGATAGCAGAAGTGACAGGGATGGGTAAAACAGAGGCTGTGTCTTAATTATATGGCCACCGATAGATAGCGGAAGTGACAGGGATGGATATAACAGCAGAGGCTGCGTCTTAATTATATGGCCACCGATAGACAGCAGAAGTGACAGGGATGGGTAAAAGAGAGGCTGCGTCTTAATTATATGGCCAATGATAGATTGCAGAAGTGACAGGGATGGGTAAAACAGAGGCTGTGTCTTAATTATATGGCCACCGATAAATAGCAGAAGTGACAGGGATGGGTAAAATAAAGGCTGTGTCTTAATTATCTGGCCACCGATAGATAGCAGAAGTGACAGGGATGGGTAAAACAGAGGCTGTGTCTTAATTATATGGCCACCGATAGATAGCAGAAGTGACAGGGATGGGTAAAACAGAGGCTGTGTCTTAATTATATGGCCACCAATAGATAGCAGAAATGACAAGGATGGGTAAAACAGAGGCTGTGTCTTAATTATATGGCCACCGATAGCAGAAGAGACAGGTATGTCACTCATTTATGTCAAGTTACACTCGTAAGACATTTGATATTTAGGCAATAAAGAGTAATATCGATGTAACCAGTCCTTCTAGAAATAAAATGTCTACCCCTGATAAAGAGTTATGCATTTTAATGCCACTTTGAGAATTTTCTTGCATCCCAAATTTGCTGGTTTTACTTGACACATTATGCATTAATGGTTTCCTCTTGTTTTCCCTGCAAAGATTTACCTACTTCTATGCTCCAACTCTTTGTCTGCTCCTTCCACTGTCTATGACATTCTCATGTTCTAAAATATGCCCTTTATTCCTTTACCTAAAGAAATGAATATATGAGCTCTGCTGACTCACTCCGGTTCCCACATTGATGGCAGTAGTTTCCCTACTTTAGTCTGTGTTATATTACATATCAGGTTTTCCACCTGCAAAACCTTTTCTTCTCTGTAATCAGCACTTTTCACCATTTCCATATTCCAGTTATTATTCCTCGCAACTCACATTGAAAAACAGCTCCTAGGTGGTGGTTTGGCCAAGATGGTGGATTGAGTGAGTCAGATTTTGGTTGCTGTGTAATGTTAGAATGCTTTTGACAGGACTATACTATCAGATTCAACCAGTGAAAGAAATGGAGGAAACTATTTATTTTGTCGCAAGATCATTTTTTATTCAGAAGTTAATAATTCAAAATATGTCAGCCGTCCATCCATCCATCCATCCATCCATCCATCCACAATCACCTTTTTCACAATTTTACACTTCGAGTTGGGGTGTCATATCCATATTGACCACCATCAAGTGCAAGTGTTCATACTGCCAGGTTCAAAAATCATGTTAGGAAATATCTCTGCAAAACAGCTGAAGGATGTCGCTGTCCATCTCTACAAAATGATGTTCAGAAGATGTTGTCATCCATATAAGAGTTATCCTTAAAAACAGACAATATGGATAAAAAAGACTGTATACAACAGAATTGCAACTAGCAATGAAACGCTCATATAGACAGTATAGAAACAAATTTAAAGGAAACTGGGAGAGCTGTCGGTGAACATGAAATCCAAAATGCATTTTTAATAAAGCAAAAGAACTGGCTACTGGATAAGGTAGATAGCTCAGAAAACTGTGAGAGAAGAAATAATGCAAAATATTTGGTGTGTCTCCGTGAATAGAAGGAGAAAATATGGTTAATTTCCTCACCATCTAGATTCCAGAAGTGTTGAACCTTCAGGAGCGCTTGTCATATGATTTAGACAGAGCCAATAGATCTCTGACAAAACCTCCAGCTAAGGAAGGAGTAACTATCATGTCTATAATTGTCGAATTCATCTCACATCTGGATGAAGAACTTATTATCAGAACTACTTGGGCAAATCCAGTAATGAAAACTGGTATTTCTGTCATCAGATTTGGTAATGGCTATTCACAGAAAGTGATGGAAAAAAGGAAGGCATGCTTAACACTGGCAAATTTCCAAACGTGATATTAAGTGCCTCTTTTTATTTCCAGTAAGATTAAGAATCTTTCTCTCAGAAGGAACAATTATATTTGGCTCTCTAGAAGATCCCATTTTTTTCCTAAAATCTAGAAAGATTAGCAGTCTTCTGGAAGAAACGGATTGAACCCAGAAAAGCCTAGAGACAAACAAAGAGACCAAGATGGATGACAAGTTTGTTCTAAGAAGAAAACAAAAAGACTCATGAAAATGGAACATAAGACAATGAACTAGGGCGCTTATCTGAATGAAGCATACTGTTGTCTATCCAGTAATACAGATACAGAAACTTCACACAAGACTACATGTTTTCTGACTTCAATGTGACATATTATCCATTTTCTGCAAAGATTGCAAACAAGTTCTTAAGAATAAATACTATTTTTAAGTGATCAGCTTAAATACAACACTGCTTTTCAAGCTGTGTCCTTTATTTTTGGGACAGGGACAGTAAAGATCACATGTTATTTAATAATTTCTGCCTTATCTAATTTTTATTCCTTATTTTAACATTTTAGTTGCATATATGTCAATCGAATGATGTGTAAAACATATTTACTCAGCATTGTAGCATATTCTGTCATATGAAAACATACTGTTTCACAGTAATTTACATTTTTGTCTTTCAAAAATACAGTATTAACTGTTCCCATATTGTTGTTTTAAGTGATTTGCTTATTGAGTATGCAAATCAGTCCAGTAATGCTCATTCCATGGTTTGGTGTTATTCTGTTAATATGAATCTTTTTCATATGTTAAGCTTGTGCCCCATCACTTGTTTAAGTAACAAATTAATTTTATTATATTTCAACAGCAATATCCTAGACCTGGTCATTACCAACATGGGAAACCGGTGTTCCACACCAGAGGTCGATTCCTCATTGGTCGTCAGATCCGACCACAAGCTTATCAGCCTAGACATCCACATCCCACCCCCAGCCCCAATTAGGGAAATCATCGTAAAAAACTTCTCAAAAGCCAACTTCACACTTCTTAAGACAGAAGTGGCAAACTTCATGACACCCATGCAGACGGACAATAGAGGTATGACTGCCGAATCTTACACAAATGCACTTTATAAGCACTTACACGAGTGCATGGATCATGCTATCCCTAATAGAACCAAGATGTTATCCTCCAAAAAAAGGAAGCCAATCTGGTGGTCCTCTGCCATAAACAAACTCTACAACAGAAGAAAGAAACTGTTGCAAAAAAGAGTAAAATCCCATGACTGGAGGAACTCCTGGTCAACCACAGTAAGAAGCTGAGATCCCTCATAAAATCCTCCAAAGCTAGTTACGAAAACAAAATTGCCACTGACTCTAAAGACAACCACAAACCATTCTATAGCTATGTCAAGAATCTAAATGGGAACACTCAGATCTGCTCTGAGTTACAGCATAATGGCACTAAATATACAGAACCAACTGATATTGCCAACATCCTAGCAGATAGGTTTAGTGCTAACTTTACCCCCTTCTCACCCCCTAGAGGGCCCATCTCTATACCGGAAGAATGCAAAGTTCCTATAATCACGGCTGCACAGGTAAAAAACACACTCTCCAAAGCCAAGAACACAGCATCCATGGGACCAGACAATATCCCAGGCTGCATTCTACATGAACTACAGAATGAACTGGCACCCTACCTAAGCACCATGTTCAGTCATAGCCTCACCTCAGGCTTTGTACCCACTGAATGGCGCACCATGACAGTTATCCCACTCCACAAAGGGGAAGCCACGACAGACCCCGGGAACTACCGCCCCATTAGCCTGACGAGCCTGGTCTGCAAGGCCATGGAACATATCATCATGGAACTCATAAACAAAGACATTGGTAATCTCCAAACTCTGGACCCTACTCAGTTTGGATTTGTAAAAGGCAGATCATGTCTCCTAAACCTGATTGACTTCTTTGAAGCAGTCACCAAAGCCATAGATGAGGGTAAAATGGTTCACACAGATTATCTAGATCTCGCCAAGGCTTTCAACACCATCTCCCACTCTGGAATTATAGACAAGCTCACTAAACTAGGTATAAATCCCTATGTCACAAGATGGGTTGCCAACTGGCTCACGGACAGAACCCACACTGTGAAAGTAGCAGATTCCAAATCCGACATCAGACCAGTGACAAGTGGAGTACCACAGGGTTCAGTCCTGGGTCCTCTCCTGTTTGGTATCTACTTCTCTGAAGTGCAGGCCAACACAGAAGGTCTTTGGCTAACAAAGTTTGCAGATGACTGCAAACTAGGAGCCATAATAGAAACCCCTAATGATGTGGACAAACTACAAAAGGGCCTCACTGAGACAGATACCTGGTGTCAAAGCCATGGCCTGAAGCTCAACGCCAAAAAGTGTATTGTCATCCCCTTTGGTAAAAACTCTGTACCCATGAACTACCACATAGCTGGTAGTCTGCTTAATGCTAAAAATGTGATAAGAGACCTTGGGACACAGGTGGACAGTAGTCTCTCCTTTGATAATCACATCACCACAGTGGTCAGGAAATCCTTCTACGTGGCTCATCTCATCACAAAAGGATTCTCATCCAGAAAAAAAGAGGTCATTGTTCCCCTCTACTCATCACTCATTAGACCCATTATAGAGTACAACACCCCTTTTGGTATGTACCTCACAAGACATCTACAACAACTGGAAAGACCACAGAAATACCTCACAAAGACGATTACTGGCCTCAAACAGATGCCCTATGCAGACCGTCTCAAAAGCTACAGCTTTACTCCATCGCATATCGCCTACTCAGGGGCGATCTCTGCCTAACATACAAAGCTATGTCAAACCCAGAGCTGTTGGACATGCTCCACTTAAAGAAATCCCAATCCCTCCAAGCTACACACTCTAGGGACCTTAACCTTGTCACCACAATAAACAGAACATGCTGGAGGGATAGATTCCTGTCCCAGAGACTTCCCATACTCTGGAACAGACTACCTATCTATGTCAAACAGAGCTCCTCATTAGCACTCTTCAAGAAAAATCTTGATGATTGGATGGGAAATGGGAAATTCACCCCGGGGATCACTTCTGTGGCTCTGCTCGACAGGGGCACAGGAAAATAATTTTCTTGGGTGGCGAAAGCCAGGGTACATTTTTTGGCTAGGCTTGTATGGGCCCTAGGGCCGATAGCCTAGTACCTACCTATGAACCTATGAACCTATGAACAGCTTGAGATGTTAAGAAAAGCATTGTGGCATCACTCTCTGAGTTTTCACTCTACAATAGGATGAACTTTTGGGGTTCAGCTTCCTGTCTGGTGGACTATCAAGCATAGAAAGAAAACAGTAAGTTAACCTACTTTACATACTCCTGTTATTTAAGTGAACTTCATAAAATAACATAAAATATGTTCAGAACTGCTTATTTAGTTGTAGAGATAAGTTCTTCACTAAAAGAGTGAACAGAGCACAGAGTGATGTGGCAGAAAAATATGCACACAGATACAGCATGTTATGCGAGATAAAAAAAAAAAGTGCTGAACACATTTCTTTAATGAAACAAGATATGTAGATTATTACTCTCATATAAATTACAGAATCCTCTGATTCCATAGGCTCATATAAATTACATAATCCTCTGATTCCATAGGCTCATATAAATTACAGAATACTCTGATTGATTCCATAGGCTGACAAATTAATATGAGACTCTTCATCTTGTGGACCAATTGTATCCTAGCCACAAGATTCCACACTGAATTTACAAACACATGAATTAATAACCAGACTACCAACAGGATTAATTACTTTGGATCTAGCTACATCTCCTTTCCATAAAGTTGTGAGAGGGCAGACCAAGAGTTTACTTGTGATTGCCCATCTAGTCATTCAGGATACATTTAAAAAAAGGGTAGTGGAACAACTATGCTTTACATCCTGGAAGAGTCTTTTCCATAAAAGATGTATCATATGTGGCAGGTCTCAGTCACACTGACAGTTCCTACTTATATTGAGGCAGAAGTTCAGATCTCTTGAGTGAGTGTTTAATATGTTATTTATTTTATTTATATGTCTATATTTGTTTACCAGGGTCATGTGCTGATCTCACTAGACCATTTGCAGGCACAGCTTGCATGAATAGGATCACATAATAAATGAACAAAACATATTTACAGATACATGGATATGCTAAAAATATAAACATATTTAAAAATGTAAGAATTTGCTACAACTTTTAAAGAATTAGTTTACAATGTCAAAACATGGATCAAAAAATGGAATTATACTTAGAGCTTTTTGGATAAGATGTAGCCATAGTGACTGAGATGGCTCATGCTGCAGGGATAGCAGCAATGTCATCATATAGACAGGTGTGAAGATATTAGAAGAGGCAAGTGAGAATAGTTGCAGAAAAGGATACCATGGAGAGAAGACAGAGAACTGGTGAGAGAGGCATTCAGAGGGAAGAGAAGTAGAAAGGAGAGGAAGTGTGAGAGATGCAAAGAGAAGAGAGAGGTAGGATGAGAGTCAGTGAGTGAGGGGATGCTATTAGTTTGTGGATGTGAAGGAGGTTTCATAGGACTGTATCATTTGAGACTCTATAAGCTAGCCATGGGTCATCTCTCAAATGTTGCTAGATAAGGAAAACACTGAGAGCAAGGTGGGCATGTCCTTGATTGTCTTACTATGGAAATGCTGTGGTCTCTTAAGCTGGGTCATGTGCTTAGATACATACATACATACCAAAGGGGGTGTTTTACTTTATAACTGACACGATAAGGGATGATTAGACGGGGATGATTACTTCCCTAGATCTAGAAGATATAGCCCTGATAATTAGTCTGCCAAAATAAAAGGAGTTTCTAACACCATGATAACATGGTAGTCAAAGGATAGTTCACTCTCAGTGTAAGCTCCCAAGTTCCCAGCTTTTAGAGATGTTAATTATGTGATAGCAGCATGGTTTGCCAAAGGACACAATACTGGATTAATTGGCATTTAATTTGAGACTGTGCTCTTAACACTTTTTAGTACATGCTAGGCCCTCATGGAGAAAGTGGTGATTAGTTGGGGTGTTTCTGATGGCTTCCAATTTCTAATCAAAAGAAAACTTTGTCAGTCACAGGCCCAGACATCAACCTTGATGTCCAAGAAGTATAAATTAAGATGGAGTGGTCACAGTACACATACTTGGGGTACACTGCTGGCAACTAGTGTGCCTCCAGCTGCAATAGATTGGACTTTGTTGTTGAGCTAGTTTGCTAAATATATGGGTTTCCATTTAGTTTGATTATCTTCAATTATGCAGGATGTGAAATCGTATTGAAGGTTTTGGCCAAGTCAAGGAGCTCAGTGTGAACTGATTAGCTGAGTTCAATACCTCTGTGACTTGTTCAATAAGTCCACCAGGCTAGAATGGAGGTTATGCTTTTAACATATCCAGACTGGTTTGGGTCCACAGTTGAAAACTGCATCTGTCTTTGTTAATGAGCTCCATAAAGATGCCTTACAGATAAAGCTGGTGAGTCTTACTGTTCTGTAGTTTCTCAGATCAGTAGTGGGTCTGACTTTGTGCAGTGGAATGGCTACAGCAGTTGTACATACCTCTGGCATGAATCCAGTGGAGAAGCTGAGAGTGAATAGACTTAATAAAGAACTAGACAGGCAAGAAGACAGTCTGGCACATTATCTGGCTCCCTGGAGCCTGTGCTCTTAGCCATGCAGAGCATGGAAGAATAGCTCAGAGGTGATCATGGGAGTGGCGTAGGCATATTAATGTCTGCAGATAAGTAAGCAGACATAGAGAAGTAAATCTGGAGATAAATTTGTGTATGAATATGTTAACTATGTTCTCAGAGGATGAGTATGTGGTGTTAGTTTGTAGTAGCTCAGAACATTGCTGAGTGTTAATTGTAAGGTTCCTGACATAACCAAAGAAGGCATGTGTGGTTATCCCTAGCATAGGTGGCAAGTCTCAGTTCTTACTTGCTTTTAGACAATTTGATTTTTTATAAGTTCATTTTTGATTTTTTTGAGTTCTTCTCTACTAGATGTATTAATTTTATTGTTAAAGGCTATGTGTTTCTTCCTCTTATTGTATAGTTTGTTAATACCGAGGATCCATCAAATGGGTTTGTTTTTAAATCTAGAAGTACATTTTAGGCATTATGCAGACAAAAGCCTCAATGCAAGCCTGGCAGTGGGCATATAAATTATCTGGGAGTGAAACTGTGTGTGATGTGGTGTCATTGGGGTGAAGAGGTTGTTTGAATTTCATAAGGTCATCGTTGGTTGTAGTAGAGTTTTCCTGGATTATAATGGCTAAACAAGTATCTAAGTGATGTTTTAAATTATTTATTGTTGTTATTTATGTGCAGCTGCTTGTCTGTAAATACTGACTGAAATGTAACAGTATCTTTACACACAATTGTTGACTTCTTTTTTATCCTTCTCTTTCACAGTATTACATTTTATCTTTTAACCATATTTTACTAAGACTGCAGCATATTTATGGTTGCCTCTTGTCAGGATTTTTTCTTGTTTTCATTTTAATTGCATTGCCAGAATACTATTTAGTAGGTGGTAACCCGGAAGTTATGAAGTGTGACCATAAGCAGAAACTTAGGATGATCAAAAGTATTCTCAGGATTCTATTGGCTCCAAAGGCAGCAATCCTAGCATTTTAGCTTCATGTTACTTGTTTATGCATGGCATTTTAATGATATGGTTTGAAGTAAATGATTTTAGCTGTGCAATACTGTTAGTACATATTAGTTTAAGCAAAGATGTATATGCTTTAAACATTTAGATAGGGTTATTAAAGGAAAACTCCATGCTCTCATACAGTTTAACTCAGTCATTAGGTTTCTCTTCTCCTTACAGTATGGTTCCAGCACTGTGTATGTAACAGAAACCTGCTTGCACTTGTTACAACTTTTATTTCCTTGCACTGGTGTCAAAGGAAGGGAAAGCCCACCTACTTTTTTTTTAAACTCGACTTCTCACATTCTTTGCAGAGAAATTTGTCTCTACCTGCATGACATATCATAAACACAGTTAAATCTGTAGTTTACCCTGTTAGCTACTACTGTCAGTCTTGGATGGGCAATTAATCCCGCTAATGTCAAGAACACAGCAGCTGATATAAAAAAAGACAGAAGGCTGTGTTTCTACTGTTTTTATTGCAGAGGGGAGGAGAACTTAAAACTCCTCTTTTATAGCAAAACAACGCAATTAGATCAGTCAGGGGTTTAAAGGCAATTGTCAACTCTTCTGACAAATGCAACTGAAATATCTTATCTATTTTAATGACTGTTGTAGAACATTATAAAATAAGGCAGGTATTTAAAATAGAAATGCAATGAATGTTTATAGAAAAATAGAGTATATTAGGTTCATAGATTAGTAATAGGCTAACTGCCCTTGTGAGCCATTTTAAGCCTAGCCAATTAAACCCTGTGAGATTCAAACCCTGTACCTTGTGTTTGTAAGGCAAACACCTTAACCATTAGGCCACCCTCCCAACCTACAATAGGAAAAAGACCTAGTAATATTAACCAGTAAAAAGTATATATCAGTTATGAGTTGATGTAATAATATTAGAAATGAAATATATAGACAGCTTATAGAGGAATACTATAATATGAAAATTATAATAGCTATATGCTTGCATAGTTGGTTTGAAATTAGGTTAAACATAGTCAGATAGTTTATAATATAATTTTTATTAAATATGACTATATAATAAAGGTATATTTTTTATATATATAAAACTCATGGAAAAAGGAGAAAGTTTGAAAAGGAAACGTGCCTCATTAAAAGATTGCTAAGTACCTTTGGTATCACATAAAGGTTGATAATAGGTCCAGACATCAGAGAACTGGGATATGACTTTACTTATGGAACTTGAACAGTCATAGTAGAGATAATAATGTGAGTGCTGGGGAAAGTTTAAAGTCTGGCAGTTAGTGCAGAGGATTGAAACTCTGAGCTGGTGACAAGCTATATTTTGCAGTCCAGGATTTAATTTGTTCAGTCTCCATCTGCCTTCTATGTGACTCTGAGCAAATTACTTAACCAGATAGTGCTCTGGGGCTTTTGGAAACTGGGATGGTCTCCTAAGTAAACTAGTAGCCTGTCAGAAAAATATGTATTAGTGTATGTATTAGTAATATGCTTAGTGCATTTAAGGCTTGAAAAGGGTTAACACATTTATTCTATTTCACACTGCATAAAATCTGTACGAATTGCAGAAGCTTTCTAACCTTGTATTGTCATGAAATATGCGCAGCTTATGCTTTGGAAATTTACAGAGAAGCAGATAATTTCTGCTTGTGTCAGGAAAATTATGACTAGAACAATATCACTTGTATTAATGTTATGAGACTTAGACAAGGAGTTCCGCTTGTGCTGTGAGAAAATACACAGCTGCAGAAGCTATAGATAATCAGAACAAAGACTGCTTGAAAATATGAACTGCAATCAGCATTTGCTTGTGCCTAAGTTAGAGAAGTACCTTGAAATGTAACACATGTATTAGAACTACAGAATAGAAGCTTGTAACGAGCTAGAGCCCACCAAGGCCAGGTTGTTTTTCTCAAAATGTTTTTTATAAATTCAGTCATGTCAGCAGAAAATCTGAGTAACATCTGCTGTAGAACAATACTGAAAGTTGTGTTTAATTATGTCAGCCATAAAAGGCCATGTCTGGTAGAATAGTATAAGAATAGCATACTTCCTGTTAGTAGTTAGACAAAATCCTGTATTTGCATGTTTTTGTCTCCTTGCAGCAAGTTATTAAATGTGCCTTATCTGAACCTTACGTGTATTGGTCTTTGAAGTTTTTTCCTTTGACAGATTGGTCCTTCGGACCGGAAACCCTCACTTCGCCTCGGATCAGACAGGCCAGGTGGCTTGAAACCATACAGGGAAGAAACCACATCGGTTCTTCTTGTTTGAAAAGCCCTCCGACTGAATTGTTGTAGAAAAGAGGCCAGTCACTTTCTGATCTGCGACTGAAGGATGGGTTTTTCATGAACCAGGTGATCAATCACGAAGGCTCAGGTAAGGTGAATCAGGGACTAGATTTGTATTGTTTTTGTCAGGACTGTATTTTTTTTTACAAGTCAGGGGCAGAAAAGATTACTGTCTTGTCATAGATCAGGGAAACAGAGCAGGTAGGCAGTCATTCTGAAGAGACTATAACAAAATCCGTGGTACCATGTTAAAAATAAGGAGTTACGTAATGATTAAAAGGGTAGAACAAAATAGGTAATAATTGCACAAAAAGACCCCAAAATCTGCCGTTAACCGAAGACGCAAAATACATGCAGTCACAGCGTGCTGATGATATTAAATACTATTCAAAGTGGGTTAATAAGTATGAATTTGATGGTAAATTGGAAAAATCCTCGCTTATCAAACTTGTCAAACAGCTTAAAACCGATTCCAAAGGTCGGGTAAAAAAGCAATGCCAATTAGGAATTCCTCAGGCACACAGGTGGATTGAGGAGGTAAACCGTAGGGAACAAAAGAATAATAATTCAAAAGCAATGTTTTTAGATAAGGAGGATAATAACTTAGTAATAGCATTGGCCCCTCCACCTCCCTTACCAGAATATGAAGCAAGTGAACATGTTAGTCCACCTCTGCGATATCCTGCTGTTACCATAAACAGAGACACTACAAAAGCAAAACCATTTATTAGAGATCCCATCGAGACCAGGTCTCGAACACAGGCAGGTAACTCAAAAGGGGACATTGAATTATATCAAATGGGTAGGAATTCATGATCTATGAGTGAAGAAGAAATATGCCCACTCATAGAAGTACCTAATCCTCAGGCAGGGCAAGAAGGTCAGGACCCAACTATTCTAGTGTACAGACCCTGGACTCCGGAAGACATCCAGAAAGCCATTGAGGGAATTCCCCATCCAAAAGTTAATTTTAGAAAGTTCTTAGAAGATTTACAAGGAATGAGGCTGAGTTATAATTTAAATGGAGAAGAGGTAGAAAAAGTAGTCAGACAAATTGTGGGACCAGATTGGCACATGATTAGTGGCAACTGGAATCCCCGTGATGCTGCACACAGGCCACTCCCACATAGTAGCACAGAGCTAGACAACAGAGTAAAAGGTGTTACCGACCACATCTCTGAGAAATGGAAGCCTAGGGCAGACTGGACTTGCATTAATCAATGCATTCAACAAGAAGGTGAAACTATTGACAGATATTATGCCAGACTGTTAGAATGTTTTAATAACCATTGTGGAATGCAGGTTCCTGAAGATCAGACACAAGATTTCCCATATGAGCAGCAGTTAAAGAATGCATTTTTGAAAGGCAGCATTGCACCCATAAGCAGTTTTATTACAAAGCACATGGTAGATCATCGTACAAGCAGGTTACAGTCATTACTTGAATATGCTAGGCATGCCGAAAGGCATTTTAATAGCAAAAAGAAAAAGAAAGCCCAAATATTTTCTGTAGAAGATGGAGCAGAAGTTTATGTAGTACAGTCCGGGAAAAAGGGCAAGAGAAATGCCCAGGGAAACAAACAATCTGATCAGCGATCAGACGACTTTGAAGGGCGAAAAAAAAGGGGTGAATGTTTTAAATGTGGTAAAAAGGGACACTTGGCAAGGGATTGCAAGAAAAACAAGAAAGCAACCACGGAAGACAAGGAGGGTGAGGACTGACTATATGATAGTCAAGAATCACTAGAAGGGGATAGCAGAGAAAGGACAAATGAGAATGTGATAGAAGGAGTAGAGGATGTGACAGAAGAAATAGAAGAAGTGCAGGAAGTTATGGATAGTGAAGAAAATGAATAATTGGATTTAGCTTTATTCAGCTTAGAGCTCTATATAGCAGACATGAAACCAGAAGTTGCACTCCTGGTAGAAGGGAGGGAGGTCAAATTCTTGTGTGATTCAGGGGCATCACGGACCCTGATACATCCCTGCAAACTGCCAGAGAATTCAGAGTCACCTGATTACATACTAGTGAAAGCAGCTAATGGACAGCTGTATCGGGAGCCCCTCTGCCATAATATTGCAATAACTGATCCTGTTTCAGGACTGTCCCAGAAAAGTATTTTATTTATTTATTTATTTTATTTTACATTTGTTGACCGGGATATTCCGACTGGATGCATGTCCATTTTCAGTGGAGGCCCGGGGAGAAAAGCTCCAAGGGTAAGCAGGTACAGCATTACATAATACCAGCATTACATATTACAAACAGACTATTTACAGAGATTACATAAGTAAGCAAGTTAAACAAGTTCCACAGGTTACAGTTAATCCTGAGCACAAGTCAGGATTAAATTAAATTACACAGTAAACTGTTTAACAGATTTTTACACATTCTAGAGAGAGTTAGCCAAGCTTGATACATTGACATAGCCAGTTAAGTGACAAATGTTGTTTGAGTCTAGTTTTAAATTGACCTAAGGTGGAAAGTAAGGTAATATCAGCTGGAAGAGAGTTCCAGGATCTACTTACAGAGTTTGCACAGAGAGAATCACTGGCTGTGTTATTAATTTTGCTAGTCTGAATTAGTAGTTTGTTAGAGGATCGAAGTGGTCTAGGATTGTTATAGGGGGTGATAATATTTTTAAGTGCAGGAGTATTGTCCGGATTACAGAGGATTTTATAGGCCATAATCAGTTGGTTATACTGGATTAGGCTGGGTAGTTCAAGCCACCCAAGCTGATTTAGATTGATGCAATGATGTGTCCTAAAAGGCAGCCCAGTGGCAAACCTGGCAATGTGGTTGTAGCAAATTGAGAGTTTGTTAAGGACAGTCTTGTTTAAATTCGAGAGTAGAGGGGATGCATACAGAAGGGTTGAAAGAAGGTGAGAGCGAGCTATGGCAATTTTAGCTGGAGGGTTAGGAAGGCTTTTATTCTGTAAAGTGACCCTAGTTTTTTATTGATGGTTTTGATAGTTTGGTTAACATGTAGGTCAAACTTTAGATTGTTGTCTATGATGACACCTAATAGTTTTGTAGATGGGTCAGGGGAGATTATTGTGCCATCATTTGATTTTATGGTAAAGGTGAAAGCAGTAGACCTACGTGTTGGTGAAAATAACAGCATTTTAGTTTTTTTGGGATTTAGGATCAGACAATGTTCAGAAAGCCAGTTTTCTATTGTATTAAAGGTGGTCTGGGTAGCTGACCATAACTCTACTGGAGATGTGGCTGAGCAAATCAGAGTAGAGTCATTAGCATATTGGATACAGCTGACTTTTGGGATGACAGTATAAAGGTCGTTAATGAAGATGGAGAACAGCAAGGGCCCTAGTATAGAGTCTTGTGGTACTCCAAGGGTGTTAGGTAGAAGGTTAGAGAGTTTGTTCTGCCAGAGGACAGCCTGCTGTCGACCATTCAGGTAGGATTAAAACCATTGGACTGTAAAATTGTTGTTTCTGCAAAATGCCCAGTAAACCTCTTGGGCAGAGACCTTATGCAGTTATTTGGTATAGCAGTAGTTCAGACTATGTAGGGTATGGAAGCACAGTGACAAATTGATACCTTTGCAGTGCAATCGGAGGGTGAAATGTTCTATTGGTACAGCCAGGACTTGGTTAAGACTGGTCCAGGGGCAGTGACCGAAGAGTTGATGAATGTAGCCATCAGCAAGTTCCCCTCCCTTGACATTGATAAACAACATTTGTTGCACTGTACACTGTATTATTGTAACTCACCAGGACCTGATAAGGAATATGAGCAAGAATTGTTTAGAAATCGTGCAAACAGATTGATATTATGTAATCTGTACTGGGACATGGAAGGGAACAGTGGAGCCAGCTGTTCATTGCCCCAGGAGTTCTTTGCACTCTATAAATCTAATCGATTACCACATGTTAGCTTAACTAAGGACAAGAATGTAAAATGGATAGACTTAGGAGAAAAAGTCACGAGATGGGAAAAGCAGACAGAGATAGAGCTGTCAGAACAGGGAATACAAATGCAGAAGTTGAATTGGATAACTCAGACCCACCCAGCCATGCACTTGCAGTCTAGCAAGGACAGCTGATTAGCACTTCTATTAAAGGAGGAAGAGAATGCCTTACAGAATATAGCAGAAACTCTTTGGACAACAGGAAAGTCAGATGTAGGACTTATTCGTACAGCGGGACCAGTCACTATCACGCCAAAGTCAGCATTTAGACCACAGAAAAGACAGTATCCCTTAAGAAAAGATGCAGAGGTAGGAATCAAACCTATTATAGCAGCTTTACTTAAGGAAGGGGTGCTGGTGGAATCTCCTGATTCACCATGTAACACACCCTTATTTCCTGTTAAGAAAGCGAATGGAGAATGGCGTATGGTCCAAGATTTACAAGCTGTAAATTACGCAGTAATACCAAGGGCACCTACAGTGCCAGACCCATACACCCTGTTGAATGATTTAAAACCTCAACAGAAATATTTTTCTGTGGTAGATATCAGCAATGCGTTCTTTTCGATACCGATACACCCTGACAGCCAATATTGGTTTGCATTCACATTTCATGGGAAAAGGTATACATATACGCAACTACCACAGGGATATTGTGAAAGTCCGACAATATTCTCACAAGAAATGGAAAGCAACTTGGCAGGATTTACCCCACCAAGAGGTAGTCAGATTTTACTTTATGTTGATGATATCCTGCTGGTGGCCCCCACCCAGCAAGATTGCAAAGAAGATACCATAGCGCTATTACAATTTCTAGCCACTGAAGGACATAAGGTAAACAAAAATAAACTGCAGCTTTGGAAAAAAACAAGTTAAATACCTAGGATATGTAATATCCAAAGAGGGTAGGACATTAGATGAGGACAGAAAAGTAGCAATTTTGCAAGCACCAAAACCCACTACCAAGAAGGAAATGATGTCCTTCCTGGGTACGACTAATTTTTGCCAGAGCTGAATTCCAAACTACACCTTGGAATCTGCACCGCTGACTAACCTGATATATAAAAAGCCTATGGCAGTGCAGGATTTGTTACAATGGACACCAGAAGCAGAATCTGCTTTTTGCAAACTGAAACAGTTAATAGCGTCCTCATTAGTTTTGGGCTTACCAAACTATCATAAACGTTTTTTCCAAACTGTAGATTGTAAGCAAGGTTATATGACATCAGTGTTAACACAGCAGCATGGGGACAAGCAATGCCCTGTTGCTTATTATTCATCACAACTAGACCCCACTGTGTACAAGCAGTAGTTGCAGCTGCAATGGCAGTACAGGCTTCGGCCTCAGTAGTTTTGTTCCACCCTCTCACATTGAGAGTGCCTCATGCAGTCGCAATTATTTTACTGCAAGAGAAGGTAGCATATCTTTCCCCTGCTAGGCATCTTTCCTGTATGACTATATTGTTGAGCCAACCTCATATGACAATTGAACGATGCACGACTTTGAACCCTTCTACCTTGCTCCCAACCCCTGCAGATGGCACACCACACAGCTGCCTGCAGGTGATTGAGCAAAAGACACTGCCTAAAAAGGATCTCACGGATGTCCCCTTGGATGATGCCGAGGTGACATACTATGTGGATGGCTCATGCAAAAGGGTCCTGCAGGACAGAACCTAGTAGGATATGCAGTAGTTTCTGATACTGAGACTATAGAAGCGAAACCGTTACCACACAATTTATCTGCACAGGCAGCAGAATTGATTGCCTTGACATGGGCGTGTACCTTAGCAAAGGGTAAATGTGTGAACATTTTTACTGACAGCCAGTATGCTTTTTCTACTGTACATGTTTTTGCGCAACAGTGGAAAAATCGAGGAATGATAACATCTACTGGCAAACCAATCAGTCATGCACAGTTTATTTTAGAATCTATTCAGTTACCTCAGAAAGTAGCTATTTGTAAATGCATAGCTCATACCAAGCAACAGGATAGGATTTCAAAAGGTAATGCGAGAGCTGATACAGCTGCAAAACAGGCAGCTTCAGAAGTACTTCTTTTGAATGAGGAATTAGACTTAGAAATGTTAAAGACAATGCAGACACTTACTACGCAAGCTGAAAAACAAAGATGGGTAAAATGAGGAGCAATTCTCGAAAAGGGGCTGTACATCTCTAAAGAAGGAAAACCGATATTACCATCTAATTTGTTTAGATATGCAGCTTTGTTGAGCCATGGGCAATGCCATGTCTCAACAGGGGGATGATACAGCTGGTGAACCGAGTGTTCCCGACATATGGATTCTTAAACTACTCTAAAAATTTTTGTTTAATGTGCCACGTTTGTAACAAACATCATGCACAAGGGGCGTTAAAGCCCAAGCAAGGGAGTTTCCCTACACCACCATATCCGTTTCATACTATCTGTATGGATTTCATAGAATTGAACAAATGTGAAAATAAGAAGTATTGTCTTGTCATTATAGATATGTTTTCCAGATAGGTGGAAGCCTTTCCGACTAAAAATCCAGATGCGGCTACCATAGCAAAAATTCTCATTAAAGAAATCATCCCTAGATTTGGCATTCTGGAAAGGATCTACAGTGGCAACGGTATACACTTTGTGAACCAAACCATACAACAGTTAAGTAAACATTTTGGTATTTCTTTAAAAAATCATTGTGCATATCATCCGCAATCTGCAGGGTTAGTAGAGAGGCATAATGGGATTTTAAAGAGTAAGCTAAGGAAGTTGATAGAAGAAACACAGAGAAATTGGGTGTACTGTCTGCCCCTGGCACTGTTGAGCATGAGAACTGTTCCGAATGCAAAAGGATTGACTTCTTTTGAAAAACTATTTGGAAGGGCTTATTATATACCTCAGTGGAAACCTCTCATGCCCGCAGACCAGGAAGCCGACTGTACACTAGCAGAGTATATGAGAAATTTGTTGAATTCTAAACATCTGTTGCAGTCAAATTCTGTTTCAGATAAAGAACAAACCAGACCATCAGAAGTGGCAGTGGTTCCAGGAACCTGGATCTGGGTGAAGACAATAAAGAAGAAGAACTGGACATCACCAAAGTGGGAAGGTCCATATCAAGTGCTTCTGTCAACACCCACTGCAGTCAAGATTGCAGAACTTGCCTCGTGGAACCACCTGATGCACTGCAAACTAGTTAAGAACTTTGAACTAGACAAAAATCTTGTCACATGTCAAGAGCAAAAATGATATAGTCCAGAAAAAACAGGAATGCAGAACAACCATTTCCTCAGAAGTATTGCATAATCATCCTGTTAACTGTAATAATGACAATAATCTTTTTGTTGTGGCCATTCCTTTTTCCAGCCACACAAACTGAACTGAATAAACGTGAAGCGTTACTCATAAATTGGCACCCAAACTTCAACACTTACCAAGCAATTAAATATGTGTATGCCGAGACTTTCAATGTTTTGAATTGCTGGATTTGCACAGCTTTGCCAACAGTATACGGGGGGTTATTAATGACTACAGTCCCCCTAGGGGTCAACGAGACCTGGGAAAACTTGATTTATGATACCTCAACCATTACATCACAAGATAAAATAGCATTGCACTTGTCTGTTTCACAAAAGGGAACTGTGTGCTTTTATAAAAATGATACTGTTCAGGTGGGTTGGAGCAATTGCAATGTGACTGTTCCTTATAAATGTTACACTAAAGCTAACAATGCAGGTTCTTATTTTAATACAAACTATGATTCATTTCTTGAATTGATGCACAAAACAATTGATGAAGTAAAACATAATTCTGTTCTGTATAAACAACTGTCTATAATTGATAGAAAAATGTTTCATGCAAGGCAAGCGTATATTCATAGCAAAGTTACTACTAAAGTAGAGGACTGTTATTTTGTATGTGGCAGAAAGGCATACAAGTGGTTACCTGAGAATCGGTCCAGCAGTTGTTTTTTGGGTTACCTGGTCCCGGCCATACAACACACTGCAGTTTTGCCTCAAGGAAAAATTCGGAATGTCCAAGAAGTTGTCGAGAAACCTGTGAATCCAGTGGGGCAAATCGATGCGTGTTGGAAAAACCATCATTCTATAGGCAATGGACTGACACACATGGACTTGAGTGATAGTGTTATATCGTGAGCAGGCATATTACCAGCATATGGAGCAGTGAAATTGATCTGGGAGCTCAGAAAACTGTCAAAACTTCTCAAAGTAATGAGCAATGCAACTTTTTCCGCTCTCGAATTGGTGACTGATGAACTGAATGCCATGAGAACTGTAGTGCTTCAAAACCACATGGCTCTCGACTTCACCCTAGCAGCGAGAGGTGGTACTTGCGCTTTAATCCAGGAGGAGTGCTGTTCATATATTCCTGACCATAAACATGAGATAGACAATCACCTTGAGGTAATTCAGCAAGTGTCGGCCATGACCAAGCCAGGACCAATCCCACTGATGGACTTTTTCCAGAAATGGTTTGGGGGGTGGGGTACTATCCTAATGAACATCCTGATTGCCATTTGTGTAGGAATGATCCTACTGGGAGTATGTGTTTGCTGTGGCATCCCCTGCATGAAAAGACTGACTAAAGACTTTATAGACATGTCAGTTTCTGAAACCTTATACCAAAGTACTGAGTTTGAAGAACTTTTAAAAGATTGAAAATGCTTTCATAAGTTTAAACTGAATGACTCTCTTAACAGTTCTTCAAACTCAGTACTTTGGGGGGAAATGTCAGAAAAATATGTATTAGTGTATGTATTAGTAATATGCTTAGTGCATTTAAGGCTTGAAAAGGGTTAACACATTTATTCTATTTCACACTGCATAAAATTTGTACGAATTGCAGAAGCTTTCTAACCTTGTATTGTCATGAAATATGTGCAGCTTATGCTTTGGAAATTTACAGGGAAGCAGATAATTTCTGCTTGTGTCAGGAAAATAATGAATAGAACAATATCACTTGTATTAATGTTATGAGACTTAGACAAGGAGTTCCGCTTGTGCTGTGAGAAAATACACAGCTGCAGAAGCTATAGATAATCAGAACAAAGACTGCTTGAAAATATGAACTGCAATCAGCATTTGCTTGTGCCTAAGTTAGAGAAGTACCTTGAAATGTAACACATGTATTAGAACTACACAATAGAAGCTTGTAACAGGCTACAGCCCAACAAAGCCAGGTTGTTTTTTTCAAAATGTTTTTTATAAATCCAGTCATGTCAGCAGAAAATCTGAGTAACATCTGCTGTAGAACAATACTGAAAGTTGTGTTTAATTACGTCAGCCATAGAAGGCCATGTCTTGTAGAATAGTATAAGAATAGCATACTTCCTGTTAGTAGTTAGACAAAATCCTGTATTTGCATGTTTTTGTTTCCTTGCAGCAAGTTATTAAATGTATGAAATATGGAGTCAACAGTTAATTTATTCATATAAAAATCGACCTGAACCTTACGTGTATTGGTCTTTGAAGTTTTTTCCTTTGACATAGCCTTAATTTCCATGGAAGATAACTGGTTAACTTGCATTTTGGTTAGCATTTGTGTCTTTTGGGTTTTCCCGGTTAGGGGTCACCACAGCGAAACTCCGGTCCGCTAATGATTGGTAGTGGATTTTTACGTACTGGGTTACCAGCCCTGACACACAACCTTCAATGAAGGCATGTCCCATTCACGTATACCTCCACACAGAAGACGCTCTAGCTGAGAATCGAACGGGACAGCTTCTTGCTATGAGGCGACAACGCTACCGCAGCACCACCACCGCAGTGTTTCTGTCACATAAAACTAGTTTTTAGGCAATGTTTTTCATTTTGCTTTCATATAACCATTATTCTTAGGATCTGAATTATGAAGATCATAAAATAGTAATTAGTAATAGCAATATGTAAGTGACTGATACAAAATGTTTTCTTTAAAATGTATTTCTTTGAATGTAAGTGTCCTTAACATTAGTAATAAGAGATGTACTTTGTTTAAATATTTAAAAACTCCTAAAACACAAGTGGCTTTTTGTACAAGAAACTCATTTATTGAGTACATAAAAAGAATATATATTACCAGTAAGTTCTACCTTTAAAGAGAAGGGGAACAGATATCTTTGGAGAAATTTCATTATAATGCCTATAGTTATTGACTCACACAGTAATGATAAAGGTATTTTGTGCATGAATATTATTGAAACTCAAAAAAGAATCTTAACTTCATACAGTAATGAAAAAGCTATTTTGTGCATGCCTGTTATTGAAAATCAGAAAAGAATATTAACTTTGCAACTATATTCTTTAGTCTAGGAACAGGACCTACATTTTTTGGAAATTTTAACTTCAAATATAATATAATTAAAAGTATAATAATGGAAGGAGACTCTAACTTTAAACTTAATGAAAATGATACTAATGCAGTTATCAAAAGTAGAATGTCAGGATCAGCTAAGACTTTAGTAAATTTTTCTGACTTACTTAATCTTTTAGATGTTAATAACCTTTCTGAATTAAATTATTTGTTTTACTCTCAAAGCTCTTATAAATTTGGTACATAGTCAGGAGTTGATGATCTGTTTTTTTAAATAAAAAGGTAAAGGTGATAGAATGTTCTTTATCAGATCTCAATGCAATTACTTATAAATTAATGATAAAGCCAAGAAAATAGTCCTCTTTTAAAAAATAGACAGCCTACATAACACAATGAAAACATTTTAGAGTGGTCTCTTACAGAAATCTAGCAGTTCTTAGACGCCATTAATAATGGTAAATTTTCTGATATGAACCTATGAGTTTCAATGACAGCAGACATACAGCAAAGTCCCAACTTGGTATTACAGAAAGAAGAAGTAATGGCTTAAAGAAGTGTTGCAAGAAAAGTCAGGCAAAATAAAGTTAAAAATACAAAATGAAGAAATATGCCTGTTATAAAAATAAATAATAAAAAAATAATGCAGCGTTTCAGAAGATTCTACAGCTTAAGGTTTCCATTGGTTTAAAAAAAGTAAAAACTGCATTCATATTCTCTAACTCTTAAATGCTTACATAAGTTTGTTCATAGACCATATCTATCTGTCTCTAGTTGTAATTTAAATATAAGAACATGAAATAAATTCTGTACTGTTTAAAAAACACTGTGAGGAAATGAATGCGCAGAATATTATTGCAAAAAATAGAAAATAATCAATGTTTTTTTAAATAGAAATATGCAAAAATGTTTTTAGCAAATAAAAAGCATATAGAAAAATGTTTTTGTAACATAAGGAAAGGAACAAATTGAATGGTTGAAGGAAAATAAAGCACCAGGAAATTATGTCATTATTCCTGAATTATATAAATTATTACATTATAATATGTTAACTGTTTTTCAGAAAGTATTCACAGAAATTAAAACTTCATTTAACATACATCCATCTAGAAATATAAAATTGTATCTTCTTTATTAAAACAGGATAAAGATCCAGCAGTACACCCATCTTAAAGACCTATCTGATTATTGAATGTTGATTACAAAATTTTGATGCTGATCCTTGTCAAGTGATGAAGAAATATACTACTTATATTTATAGAAGAATACCATACTAGGTTTGTACTAAATAGGCAAACACATTATAGCATCAAAAGAATAATTACTTTAATTGATTTTACTAATAACAATAAACATAAGCTATAATTAGACTAGATCTAGATAAAGCATTTGATTCAATAAACTGTTTTTATTTAACTAAAATATTAGAAATGTATAGCTTTTTAAGTAACTTTTATATCTCTTATTAATCATATTTAACAAAATGTATTGTTTTATGTTAAACTATGATCTTTCATTTCTCAGCCAATAAAGACAAGCAAGGGCATGAAACAAGGCTGTCATATAATGAACATTATAGTATGGTTTAAAATAAATGATTAGTATACTTCTAAAGTTCAGTTATTTGGTAATTATAATAAGACACTATTTCATACAATATTAAAACAATAATAAATGAATGCAATCAATTATTCTATTGTATGGAAGATATGTTAATTTTAGTCATAATGGCTATTTTTACCCAAAATATTATACATGATATAAACAACTTCTTTAGTAAATTCTAAACAACACATTAAGCAGTTTAATGGCATTTATTTGACATTCTTATGGCACCCCAAGAAACTTGGAATAGCTTTGGGGCATCATATAAGAGAATGGAAAGATGATTAAATATGGTTTTCTGATTCAGAGGCTTATGCTTTTGCCTCAGTTTTTTTAAAAAAAGGAACTTAAAGTTAAATTCTGATTATGGGTTGATAGAGCTTGTTAGGACAGCAAGTCATGCACCTACTGCAGCAGAGTTTGTTATGGGCCCCACCATCTCTCCAGAGCTTTCTTAACTGCAGACTCCACCATTGTCTGCTGCTTAAGATGCTGTTGGTCTAAATTGCTTCATCACAGGCTGTCTACAGGAAAGGAGCCACCACTCCTGTCCTGCAAAGTGTGCCCATGATGAGCTATGGCTAGTGCGGGGGTCTCACTGGCTGTAGCAGCTGACTGCAGCAGATGTTCCCCAGGCTCTTCTAGATCTGTAAAGGAAGGAAAAGAGTAATACAAAGAAGTAATAATTAGTTGGAGAGTGTAAGGGTTATTTTATAGCAGTAACTAATATTAATAGTATTATGGATGACATTATAATGCACAATATAGTATAATAATATAATATAACAATATAATATACCTAGGCATTCTTAGATGCTTTTTTTAATACAAGTGAAAACATACTGAAAGACTGAATCTTGTATTTGCTGCTTCACTTCTACCACCTACTGGACAAGCTGGATACACTGCCTTCAATTTTAATTATATCAGTGGTGGCATATGGCTCACTGACAGAGTATTCTGGTAAGCTCAGACTTATCTGTTAGATCTCTCCAGGTATCAGTTTGACAGAAGAGACCTCCAGCCACAGCTTGCAGCCTGTCCCTGTAAGAGATGCAGGAAAGGTCAAGGAAACGTTTAATTTCCTTCACATACTAGCTTGGTGCTCTGTCCTCAGCTTTCACAGAACACCTCTTCCTATGGCCAGAGTCAAAAGCAAAATAGAAAGAAAGTGAGACTCCTTGAATGTGAACCAAAACCTAGGCAATGTGACTCAGAAGAGGCTCAAACTGACAGGTTGTGTGAGTATCCATGAAATGCATCAACGTTTGTACATAAGTAGGGCAGTTGGGCTTGCATAAAACAATCCTCACACATGCATGAACATGCAAACTTTCTACTGCACTGGCTACAGCTGAACATGTATGCAATAATGCAATTCATATGGCAGTGACTGCACCTGGAAGTTGCATTTATATAAGAACTTTGTTAAACTGAATAACATTTGTTGAACCTTTTGAGTATCTCTGTTTTGTTTGCTGCTGGAAACTGTGTTTTTGTGAAGATTACTGGAAAGCAAGAGTTAAAACAATTTTCTTTTTTTTTATGAAATGTGCAGTGAAAGGCATATTAGAGAAAATAATCTCAGGTTACTATAAATAAGTGATGACAGTGAAAGAGGTGCTTTCAAACTACTGGTAAGAAAGCATTCTGTTAAGTTTAGTCACATTATGAGTAAAAATATTCTGTGCTACAGTTAGCACTTTCAATATTTGTCAGAGGCACTTGGCAATACAAATGCTCAGGACCATTTTACATAGATGGCATTGAATTTCTTGAAATAAATCATCAGTTATGTTGTAGGTTCCAAAATCCCTCTCTTACATACCATCAAATGTTGCACTACAATCAAATATCTCTTGCAGTCTCTCAGGAATGTCATTTCATATTTAGGTACTGTTAGCATAGACAATGAAAAGCCCCCCCCCCCCCCACACACACACACATATATTGAAAAAAGAGAAATACAGAAACTTAGTGAAGTACATTTGTACTATTGTTTCAGGGCCACATTTACATTGTAATGTGAGACATTATTGGTAAATGAAGGTGTATAGATTGTGCTTCATTTCACTTAGGGTAGAGTTGCACTAGAAATATCAAATCTGTTATTTCTAGGGACAAGACATTGCAGCATTAAGGAGCAAAGCATATGAGATATAATTCCACACTTGAGGAGAACCATATACTCATGGAAAACATCTGCTTGGAAAATGGGGTCCTAGACAGGCACAGTGAGCTAAGTTGTGGAATCAAATGGTGGCAGACATAAATGCCATTGGGGATGAAATCTTACATTGGGACAGTGTAGGAAGAGAGCTAATGATATGGTGGCCCATGCTAGGAGTAAGGCAAGGCAAAATGCATTAGCTCATAACACAGCATGCAGTGGGCTTTTCACTGCCTAATGTTTGACACCTGATGAGGAGAACTTGCTATCTGTATGATGCAATGACTGTGATGGAGAGGATGAGAGCTTTGGTGTTATTCAAGTTGCAGGTGTAATTGCAGCTTAGTACACCTTCATCGTGCACACTCAGGTGCTGCTACAGCAGTCAATACTGCCATGCAGTATATCTTAATATTGTATTTATTCATTCATAGACTGCATGACTACTTATCAGTTTTGAAATGTTTCTCCTTCAGGTACTTCAGCATTGATAATAGCAGCACTACAAGTGAGTACACAAGCAAATCGTGCATATTGATTTCTTTCATTCATCCATTTGTACCTGTATTAATAGTTGTTCAGAGAGTAACTGACAATTAAATATTTAGGAATACCATATTGTACTATGTATTAATTATTCATAGGTACAATACCACAGAAAATATCAATGAAATGCTGAAGTGCACCACAACAGTGAGGCTGTTAGTGATGATGTCATTACTCTCATACTCAAGACACAGTCTGAGGACCGAGGCATACAATTGCAAAGTGTAATGGCAGAGACTCCTCCCCATAAACAGTTTGATGACTCCATAATTAGAAATACAGACCCACACATATTGCATCATGGGAAAATGCTATTACCTGAAGGAGTTAAGATCCCCTTGTAGCTCCACACCTATTTTTTGTGGATATGTTGAAGCTTTGGAAGAAGACCTGAT
This sequence comes from Protopterus annectens, assembly GCF_019279795.1. NCBI lineage: Eukaryota > Metazoa > Chordata > Ceratodontiformes > Protopteridae > Protopterus > Protopterus annectens. Next base: position 329,008,543 of record NC_056751.1, on the reverse strand, counting down.
AATTTTGAAGTTTCAGTTACTGTCTATGCAGCCTGTCCATGGGGGTGGCAGGCAAAGACATCAATGACAGTTAGCTTCAGAGAGATGTAAAGCCTTGTCTGCAAAGCAACAAATGTGTCTGGATTTTGTTTAGGCACAGGTTACCATCACTGATAGTCGGCTAGAGATAGTTAGTTCTGCAGGGTATTTGTGAGGAAGTTCGCTAGTGTACACTGAAACAGTAATAAGGGGTAAATGCTATGATAAACTCATTTGTGGCATAGCAGATCACATTTTATCTAAACTTCTAAATCAGCCTCCATCCACACACTAGTGAAGACTTCCTAGACAGACACTGTTGACTGTGGTGAATGTTGCCAAGGGCAGGTTTGCATGCATAGTGAGCATTTGAGCTATATACCACAGGTGCCCTAGGAATGTGTTGCATCACTGAATGTGGATTCATCCATGACTGAGCCAGGTAGTCATCCTCAGACTTCCACAGCATGTGGTATGACTTCTCAGTCAAAGTCTTGGCCAAGCAGTACTGCCTGCTCTCTGAAAGGGCATCAATGGCATCTAGTAGGTGTAGCCATAATAGCAGCTCTGTATCAAGCTCATATAGCAGAGCTTGTTTGTGATGTTCAGGATCATCCACAGTGCTGCCATTAGGGAACATTGTGTCTGTGACTGAATGCCAATGCAGTGTCACTCAAAATGTCAAATATTCTAACACATACCCCCCAACACCAACATCAACATGCCAAAAAATGATAGGAGAAACTGACCAAGATCACACCTGAAGCAAATCTAACCCAATGCTTGACATCTGTGATGAGGAATGAAAGCATTTGCTCTTATCATGAAGGTTAGAAAAATAACAGCAATAAGTACAGATAAGACATGGAAACATATGTGAGCAAAATCATAGGTTACCAGATCACAGCATCGGAATAAGAATTTGTACTGTCATTGCTACATCATCATATCCTTCTTTCTTAAGCCGGCATCTGCAGAGTCAGGCTACTTGTACTTTTATTCCCCTTTACTTCTTCCCCCTTCACTGGTATGCCTAGCATGTGTTCCTCTGTCCACAGCCCACTGTGTAAATGATGATAGATATGACCATACCAGCTATAATTTTATGTCTAGTGTGTTGGGGAATGTCTGATGCACAGTGTGAGTTGACCATGTGCTAGTGAGCATAACCTATGGGTAACACTTCATGCACCAAGCATTATCTTTGTGACTTGTATAGTGAATATTATGGCCCATAGTTGTGGAATTGATGTAGCCACCTTATGTTGCTGTGTACCTCACATGAGCTTGCATGGCGGGGAGGCATGTTGTTTCTGTCTTCCATTGGCCACCACTGCTATCATTCCTTAGGAAAGAAATGACGGAGAAACCATATTAACACAATTGATCACTGATTGCAATAGTTGTGCACCAGACCAACAAAGAATCATGTTATGAAAAATATAACAAACTGTGAACATTCTGCAAATAGTAGTGGGATGTACTAAAGTGTCCCCCCCCACCTTGTTCAGGTGATAGAAATGGGCTTTTAGCAGGCTGAACACTCTCTCATTGACTATCTGCGTCTGAGACAGGGTGGTGCTATAGTGCTGTTCAACAGATTCCTGTGGGTTATGAACTGGTATCATTGGCCAAGGTCTGATTGGGCTGTCTGCATCAGCTATAACATAATGGTGAGGAGAAATATGAAGACAGATGGTTAGCTATTAAACCTTAGTCACCAAATAGAGAAATAGCTATGGGGAACAAACTGATTTAGGGTGCACACACCTGCAAGGTGTCTATGCAGTATTGCACCATCTGTTAAATGGCAGTATGGTGAACTTATATCCCATATATGGGAACAATGGGTACTGCCAAGACACCAGGCCAATAAACTGGCAATGCTACTTCCTGGCGGTTGATGGAATGGTAACCTTTCCTATTGTGGTGCCTCTCTCCTTGTGGTATATTTAGAAATCCTGTTAGTCACATGGGTGCAATTTATAGCACCGTACATCTCAGGGAAGCATGCTGTTCTGTAGAAGGCATTCATGGTACTGTCTTGGTCCTGGGTGCTACTGGGAAATAGATATTATTATTCACTTGGATTAGGAGTATGTTAAGGAATTGCTGCTATATTCTCAAGACTGAAACCTGTACGATACCCTGTGTGCCTCCAGTCTGTTTTTGAAATGTCCCTGTGGCAAGTATGGGCCACATATTCCTTCACTTTCAGTTAGTGGGGCATATCAACTCAACAAAGCCTTTAAATGTCCTTGCCCACTCTAAATTGGTGAAACACCTCATGCTCTACAAAGTTACAAAGTAAGCTTTCTTATTTACCCTTTACTTACACCTCCTCCCCTGAGTTAATTGAGTATAATTTCATACACTAAATTTGAGTATGGTGGAGACAAGCACTTCAAGATGGGAAACAGCAAGACTTTCAAAAAAGCCAAATATCTCTGCCATTTGCAATGTGGCTATAAAAAAAACATGTTTATCATTATATAATGTATGTGCACAATCTGTAGCTGTGTAACAAGATGTAACATAATCCCATGAGGTGGGACAGGAAGCCTAGTATCATGATATTGGTGCATCTACATACCATCTCCTCATTTAAATCTCATGATACAGTCATTTGCAACTTTTTAGGGTTGCATGTATGCATAGCATATTTTTATGAACTGCATCTCATCTGCACTTACGTGCAGCCAGCACACATGCCTACTGCCCACTTGTGTAATAACTATATATATTACCCTGTATCCCTGGCGTTGGTTCAGGAGTCCAAGTTGGGTCAGAGCTGTCATTCCTCTGCTTTAGGTTGTAATTGTGGTGATACAGAAATCAGTGTCTCCTGACTGGCTGCAAAAATTGTGAGGTAGTGGGTTTCTTCTTTTAAAATAAGCCACACACCAGACACAGCCTAGGTGCTCTTCGCGTGCATGTGAGTGATTGTAACACTCACCGAAAAAATATATGGAGTCAATGCAAAAGAGTTACTAGTAATGAAAATGTCACTGCTCGGGCAATGCTTGAGTAAGTGGCAGTACAAGGATTTTCACATAAGATGTTATATTTGACTATTAGGTATTGCACATCCTGGTCATCAGATATTGCAGGAGGCCTTCCTGAATCTGCACGATACCACCTGATGAATGCACAGCTTCTAACTTTTCAACTCATTGACTTTGGTTTTAACTGAGATGGAGTATGTGCTTTTTGCTTGTTTTTAACCAGTGTAACTATGTTGATGTAAGTAACATGTTAACTATTTTCTCTAAAGTGCTTTGTTATTAGTAATCTCCATTGGTATATTTATAGTCTGATCATGGTTTATTTCTGTTAGCAGGCATTTTGTATTTTATCTTATTTAATTTTTTAAAAGACTTTTTAATGAATTGTATGTTAGTGAATTTTTAATTTATTTTCAGTACGCATTTCTTATTATAGCAGTCTGGTCACGTGCAGGAAAACAGACAATAATTTGATAAAGCAGATTTGGGAAAAACAGGAAGAATGCAAGAGGAGATGCAGATGTCTATCAAGGGAAGGATGGATTGCACGACAGAAGATCAACGACAGGCAGGCAGACAGGCAGGCAGGCAGGCAGGCATGACTGTTGACATACATAGGAGAACAATGCTAATCCCAACCTCATGTAAAAATGGGAAAAGGGAGTTGATGATGATGATGACAGTTTACTATTAGTTGAATATGCTAATTGTATTGATGTTCTTAGCTGATGGCTATTGCAGTGCTGCATTCCTTGCTAGGAACGAGCCTTTATTATGGCTTACAGATCAGAATAGTCAGGATTTTTTCCCACATACAACATAGAAGAACTGAGGAATTATGTAATGAATGGTTTCCAAAGATATAATTCTTTTTTAATTGCAGCATTTATGATTAATAACCAATGCTTAAGCACTTGAAGGCTAAAGATTTCACAGCAGTTTTTAAAGCAAACAAAAAAATGAATATAGTGATATTGAACATAGCTTTATTAATTTAAGCCAGTTGTTGAATTTTTTCAGATCAGTGACCTGACAAAACCACTTAGGAGAAATGATAGATTCACCAGACCTAAGTAAGGAATTTACAGAAAAGGAAATGATGTTTTGCAACCCTTCAGTATTAGGAAGACATCAGTAATCTATTGCGCCTGCTTGTAGTGCAGAAACTGAACAGATAACTACCACATGTGGTGCTGTAATTACTGTGTATGTATAACTAATGGTATAATTACAGACCAGGTAGGTCAGATTGGAGTGATGTGGCACTTAACTTGCAGTCTAAGAATGAGAATGAAATATATAGAGAAGAAAGGTCAGGAACTGATAAAGAACATTATTGATAATAGTGGAGCTTAGTGGTGATATGAGTGAGCAAAACATCTCAAGAAATAAAAATGTAGATGCAGCAACAGTTACAGATAAAATGGATCATATAAATCAGTTTTAGTGTGAAAAGGAGGTCCAGATTTATGGATAACAAGTTCAAGGTAATGAAAATGAAAAAAAAACCTACAAATATTCCAAAATTAACAAAGGCTAGTGAAAACAACTGCACAAAAAAAAAAAACAAAAACAAAACTCAAAGCCAGCTATGTGATCACACATCTTGCATTGTTTGTCACCTGAGTGAGAATAACTCAGAGGATTGAGATTGGGTCTTAGATCATACCTCCCTTATTATGTGTTCAAGATATGGATGCAAAAACATTCACCGCAAGAGTGAACGTTATGCGATACATCTTGGCATGTAAGTTGGGAACATATAATAAGGGTTTTGATCTGTGAGACCAGATCATAGTTTTTTGTAGAGCATCTTTGAACTGTATCTGCTCTGTGCACTACCAGATGGAGAAGCAACAAATTTAAGAGTGCAAAGTGTTTTACCTACTTTCAAATCCTTTGAAAGGCATTGAAACACTTTAACATTGTCAAACAGATAGCAGGCAGAAAGGATATGGATCCCTCTGAAGGATAAACTGTATTAAAAGCTGTTAAGACACTTCAGTCTGTCATACTGTTTATAAGTGTTTGAAGCTCGTTTACATTCTGACACTGTTCTTTGCTGGCAGGCACTGACCAAGGTCAATCCCCCAGCGCTAAACCTGATCTTAATAATGCATCCATCAAAAATGTGTTTAACAAACTTTCTATGTTCCCATATTTAAAACTCCATGCACTATACCATGAAATTCCTCATTTTGCTGTGAAAGTCATTCTACTTTTAGCCACTACGTTTTTTTATAGGTTACATACCTATGCACAGGCATTTAGTGTTCTTTCTTCTCATAAAAAGTCTATTATATAGTGTCCTATTTGTTGGTCACACGAATACTCTAACATGATTGAAGTGCCGGGAAAAAATTTAAACAATGCTGAAGTTTTGTTTCTGCTAGTGTTCACTAAATTAAATCATATGCACGCTGATTAGTGGAACTATCTTCTACTCTTTCACAGTTCGGATGTTGTTCTAGCACTATTACCTCTCTAGGAGCAGGCCAAATGTGCTTGGTGCTGACAGGTTTGATTCCAGCTGCCTAATGTGGAATGTGACCTGTGGCTGGAGTCTAAGTGAAAGAACTTTTCTTTTTGAGTGTTTCATTTTTTTATTTTTACTTACACATATTAGCATGCCTCTGTGGAGTATTGCCCTAAATATCTGTATATGCCATGCAATACCAATTAAAACAAGATGGTCATTTTAGTACATTTCAGTATGATCTAACACTTGTTAAGCAAATATTTTATGGGTAGCCTGTTTATTGTACATGCATTAATGTGTCATTTTAGTGTCATGTTAATGTTGTTCTGTGCACTGCAGTGCCATTTATACATTTTATTTGTTATTGCAATATTGACTTTCCATAGCTGCATAAGGACCGTTCATTTATGGAAGCAGATTGTCTCAGATATGATGTCCAACACTGTTGTCATACAATGCCCAGAAGACCTTACAGTCCAGTGCTTCTGGGAAAATGCTTTTTTTAAAACTTTTGTGTTATCCAAATGTGAATTGGTTATAGCAACACACTGTTTAGTATTAAAGTATGGGTGTCAGGCCAACTAGTGAATAATAGGTGGTAACAGATGAAAGCTCTTGTATATTAAGCACTGTCAGGTTCTTACTGAGTTTGTCCACAGGAGTGTGATATGCAGGCTGTTATAGTTTAATTTAGTGTGGAAAATACTTGAATTCTCCCACTCACCTAATAGTTTAATTGAACCAGTAATGCCAATACAGCTGCTAGTTTTCCTTCTAATCTCATGTGTACAACATTTACTCTGAAAACAGCTAACCAGGACAATCTGCATTACAATGATGTTCAAGTTCCTAACCAATCCAAAATCTGAATATGTTGCAAGTGGGTCTCCCACCAGGTTTCTTGAAAATATTAACACAATTAACTGTCTGTTCCGTCTCTATACTCTTACCCTACACCATGGCTGAAGGTTGTTCCCACTGTCTGGAAACGTAATTTTAGCATGCCTTTTCCTACATGTGCCTCCTGCTTTGCAGTGATCAGATATAGGCCTATTGCTCTAGTATCCTGTCTTTCTAAAGTCACTGAGAATTTTTTTCACTTATAACTTCTCTAGTATCTAAAGAACATCATTATAGACTGAAATGAGTTCCATTCTTGCCATAAAACTGATAGAGCCCCTCATGAATACATTCTCACCCAGCTAGACAATGGTAAAGTAGATGCTGCATACTTCAAAGATCACACAAGGTGTGTTCTACAGTTTGGGAAAACCAAAAATTCAGCCATCCATCATTTATCTGCTCTGGCCAAATATACAATTACCCAGAATGCAACAATGCAGTGATACATCAGCTCTTGTCATCTAGCTATATTATACAATATCTGGTAAATTCTACCTGTCCAGAACTGGGCTCACTGTTTGCATACCATATATATGGTTAGGATTTACACTACTGATGTATCGCTGTATGTGCTTTTTTTAATTAATGAAGATCCTAATTGCCTGTGGATGTGCTGCACGAGAGAGCAGGCATGATAATAATAATAATAATAATAATAATAGTAATACATAATATAATAGTAGTAGTAATAGTAATAACAGTAACAGTAATACATGCTCACATACATGAGTACATATTTACATCCATACAGATGTGGTACAAAAAACAAAGATGCAAGCTGTAAAAGTCCAATGCATGATACTGTAATTCAGAGTTTTCTGGTGCCAGCACAAGAATTTAGTTTGTAACAGAAAATAAATACAAAATCCATAGAGACTACGGATGCAGGTGAAGATCTCCTGTATTACAGTAATACTATCAGTCTTTTTGTGTTATAAATGCTCAATGGAAACTTCAGGCAAACAGGTAGCTTAGAATCAATACTGCAAGCAGTTAACTAGTTTGTGTCTGAAGTTCATGTTAGGTTTTCAAGTTTCTCTGCAGAATTACACTCTCTTGGATACCAATCAGACCTGAGAACTAATTTCTTTGAGTGACAGACCACCAGTGTGGATATGCTGTTAGTATGTATAATTTACAGTGGTGCTATGTTGACCGCAGCAGGAATCTACTCCTCAATTAGTCAATGTCTCCTGCCAACAGCTATAATAAAACACATCAGCAGGCATATGTACACCCAAGCCTCATTATTAAAGCCTGCTCTGGCAAGCTCCTGCTGTTTTCTGTTCAGCTTTACTGATACATGTTGTCAAGGGAATAAATATTATACAGGTGATGTCTTTGATTTGGCAAGTTGCAGGAAGTGCTAGATCATCTGCAGAAAATCTGACACTTGCTGTAACATCGTAACAATATCATGATGAAGCCATGTAAGTAATCATGTAATTCTGATGTCAGCTGAGGCGGAACACTGCTTAAGATCAATGATCAGATGATGTCATGCGCTGCTGCACTTAACTCACCGTGCATAATATGATGCACTCATTACACAGCCAATGAAATTGAACTTTAAAATATGTGAATCTTTTTTTCAGAGACTGAATACCTGAATATGATGTACTCATTGCACCACCATTGAAACAGAACTTTAAAATATGTAAATCTTCTTGTCAGACTAAATACCTGGAAAGACAGCAGTGAAAAGAAAAGGCTAAGTGTAGAGAAGATTCTATAACAGTCAGCAATTTATTTCAATCAGTGAGTATAAACAATTATGAATGGTCTTTTTTGAGGTTAGTGTGGCAAATTAAAATTCCACCTGTTGCTGCTACAGTGAACATTTCATTACAGTTACATTCTGCTGACCACTCATGCTTGTTGCTGAAAGCATGAGTTTTCAGCAGATCACATTAATGTGAAAAAAAGCATCTTTCTTGGCATATGTCATGAAGGTTACTTAAATGCATTTTGATGACAAGTAAACTCTGGCATGAAAATACAGCATTACAGCATTGTAACACACCAGTTGCTTTTATGTTGCAACAATTCTGACTACTTGAATTAGAAATGACTTGATGGACTGTTACTCTGTTACAGTTGCAGAAGAGTTAATATATTTTCTTTCTTTTTTTAATTAATGCCTCATCATTTTCCCAGTTAACTTTCTAAGACAGCTTTTAATCATAAAGAATTTGTACTTTAGTTGATTGTCATGTTTTGATAGGCACATTGGTGATCGTACTGCTAGTACAGGTCATCTGGCTATACACACTAGGGGCAATGCAATTCCTATGGGTGCCATTCATTCGCTTCAAGTGTGGGCAATCCAGACAGACCAAGTGGGCCAAGGCAAGGTCATATTTTTCTACCTTCTCCATACCACTCACTGGTGGAATGCCTGGTGTGGCATGATAAGGCCATCCATGTAGATGTGGCCAGCATGTCTGTCTGGCACATTGCACAGCTAGACACTTGCAGTCTCACTGTTCATCTTTGTCCTTACTGGCATGTGTTGATGCCAGTGCTGTTCCCTTGGGAGAAGCACCCTTGGCCAAGAATGACCATGGCTTGTGTCATTCCTCCTGAGGTTCTAACACACCTATCATACATACATACATACATACATATGTACACTGCAACCACATATGTAGAAGCTATGTCCCCTAGAACCCACTACATCTGAACATCTGCTCCACACAGAAAGAACTAGCCCTGCACTACACACTATACCCAATTCTCCCTAATCTGCTGTACATATCACACACTCCCTTCAGATCCTTAGTCCTCCTATCACACCATTGTATCCTTCACTGATCCCTGTCACTGTAACCTTCTCCACCTGTATATATGATAACTCCTCTGCCCTCACTGCTGTGTTATATGGATAAGTTATGTCTGTTGCGCAGTGAGGCCAGTTAATGCACTGCACTGTACTGCACTATATAGCTTGTGTGTGGTATTGACTGCATCAAGGGAACAACACTGGCACCAACACATGCCAGTAAGAACAAAGATGAACCGTGAGACTGCAGGTGTCTAGCTGTGCCATGTGCCAGACAGACATGCTGGCCATATCTACATATTTTTGTATTGTACATTCTGGCCCAGAGGTGTGGACCAGAAACTGCCTCTTTGTCAAAACCACAGTGTATTGCACTTACCTCTGCCTCACAGTGTCTTCTTTTACAGTTGGTTCCTTCAATAGCTCCCTAATTGTCATCACGTCTGCCACTGAGTCTAGTCTCTATGGTCCATGGTAGGCAATCCCATGCTCTAGCTGGCTGCATATCATTGTAGGTCTCTGGATCCTACTGCACTACACCACTGGAGGTACATAGGCAGTGGAAGTCAGCCCTCATCAATCCAGTTAAATGCCTGCTGATGATGTTGGTCTCTGACAATGTGGACTTGTATTGCATGTCAACCATGCTCTGTAAAGTGAGCATTAGTGTGTTCAGACATGTGTCTACAGCATGTCCAACATCACCAAAAAAATGTCCCTGTAGGAAATTGCTCAATCCAAACCAGTTATATAGTTTGAATGTGTGACACCTGTGTGAAAACATCCTGGGATGATGCATATGCACTTTGTATGTAATACCCTGTGCATTGTACATCATTAGGCAGTTGACAGAATGGAAACATCTCTGATTGATGTATAGTTGTCTGTATGAACCAGGCAGGGCCTTTATATCTATGTGCATACAATCAGCAGCCCCTAGAACCTCTAGGAAATGGTCAGTTCAGTAGAATGTCTGCATAGTATTGTTTTTCCTGTGTGCTATCTTTGTGGTTAGCTGTAATGACAAAGCTCATTTACTGGAGGAACCTGGGGAGAACAGTTGTACTGTCTAGTAAAAATATTAATCACTGACATCCTGTCACAATATGAATCTGTTAAAACAGTGTCCTCTATACTACCTGTTGTTTGTCTTACTTGTTTTGTCAGGATGGAGTAGATGAACCGGTGTGGGTTATGTTCAGGTAGCTTTATTATGTACAAACACATCAGGAAATGAAGTAAATAACTTTAACTAAAATAGACTTACAAACAGAGTCATTCATGTTCACTCTCTGACTGCACTCTCAAAAATAGCACTGAAGTTAGCAAGTGCCTGGTATTTATATGCATGTTCGGTCCTTAGAAATACTTCTTAAAGGTACCACACAAACATATATTCTACAGCCTTCCTCTTTAAGAAATAAGTTATGCATCATTTATGACACTGATTGGCATGCAATAAATACAAGATAATATTCTGACATGCAATTATACAAGACTAAAGGCATATAGACAATCATGTCCAAGTTGCTGTATATTTCACACTCGGATGAGAGATCCGAGCATAATGTGTGATATAAAATCTGGAATCAGGGCTAGCAACTGGAACTGTCACTGCTGAATGTTCAATCTTAGGAATATCATGAACATTATCAGGAATGGAAACTGGAGTCAAGACATGTTCTGCAGCAGGAACATCGTCTGGGTTGCTCTGAGATTTAGAGACTGTATCACAGGAACAATGCTGCAATATTGGTTCTGATACAGGAAGAAGATGTCTGCGATTTCTTCTGTACTCCACACCCTCAGATTACACAACATAGGATTTTGGCTTGGCACATATACCTGTCACTTTACCAATATGGTCGAAACCTTTCACTGTATCCTCACTGTTTTTCCTTTTTTCAAGGAATGAAGAGATCTGCTCATCTTATCATAACTGGACTTCTGAAAAGAATGTTTTCTGAGTAGGTGGGCTTTGATTGCTTTGTTGTTTTTAGCTTTAGGCCACAACAAACTAGAAGTGATAGGCAGTGTTGCTGTGGTTTGCCTAGAAAGAAGTCTTTGAGCAGGTGAGCCAAGTATATCGTCATGGGGTATTTTTCTGAGATTGAGTAAGTTCAAAAAGACATCTGTATTGTCACGCTTTGACTTCTCTAGTAATTCCTTTGCACTCTGCACTGCACGTTCAGCTAGACCATTTGACTGTGGATAGTCAGGACTACTAGTAACATGTACAAAGTCCCATTCTCTTGAATGTCTGTAACAATTGACTATTAAATTGCATACCATTGCCAACTATTGGCTTATGCAGATTTTTATGTACTGAGAAATGACGTTTCAGCTTGGTAATTACTGAAGTAGACATTAGGTTCAGTAACAAATCAATCGTGAACCAGTCTGAATAAGAATCGACCAACACTAAGTAATGTCGATTGTTCCACTGGAATATATCAGTGGCAACTGTTGACCAAGGAAGTTCAGGAACCTGACTTAGCTGAAGTGGCTCTTTTTGCAAATGTGGTCTACTACTACTGCATACTGTACAAGTAGAAAGCACTTTGTCAATGTCTTTTGCTAGGGAAGGACAAAATACCAGTCTTCTGGCCCTCCTTTTAGGAGATTTGAACCCTGGATGACCATGATGCAAAATCTGGATATATTCACATTGTAAGGAAGCAGGAACAACAACTTTAGGACCTTTGAAAATAATGTCATCTTCCATCAACAGCTCATCTCTGTAAGGAAAATAAGGTTGTACTTCAGGTGGTACACTAGATTGCTTTGATGGCCATGCCATCCTACCTGGATGTAGTGGTTGAGCTTTTGCAAGACAAGATCAGTCTTTGTATGATCTCTCAGCTCATCAAGTCTTGTGGTCAAAAACTTATGCACTTCCATAACATCAAAGTCAAAATTTTCTGCATCAAGCTGTTCTGTTGTATTTCTGGGCACTCTGGATAAGGTATCAGCCAGATAAATAAGTTTGCCTTTGA